>NW_024539734.1:0-62819 GCF_016647785.1 Suillus fuscotomentosus
AGCAAAGAGAAGAAAAACTGAAACGGAAAATCTATATAATGTGTCCTTCTGCGTACTTGACCCGTTTTAAAATTGTCATTTGTGTTGAATTGCAAGAGGAGATGGTCACTGTGTTCTCTTAGCTGGCGCTCAGTGACTGTCACGGTGCCATCTTAAGTAAGTTTGCACAAGACCGTCATCAATTTGCTGATCGTTCGGATCAGCTTACATTCTACATAGTAATCGAGGCGCTGTAGCCTGTCAGCACGAGACGCCAATTGCACCAATGGTCCAGACCATCCAGATGTTAAATCATTACCTGTCACACTATATAATCCCATGTTCCGAACCGTGGTACTACTCCAACCTTCTCTGAATCCACATCATGTCAGACGCACCGGAAGTCAAGGCTACCTCGAACGACATTTCTCCTCCAAGTTTCCACTTGCCAGTCAGTCGTCGTCGTGGTACTCACAGGTTCTTTCTGACAAGGCACTAGTTACCTGATAGACCAGACATCATCACCGCCAACATTCAGGAACTCACGGAGCTAACGCCGAATCCGTACGTGCCATGAGTACTTCAAACGCAAATGGGTCACATATAACATACTGTATGCATACAGACGCCACAGGTTTATCTTCAAGGCACTGATCAAGCACCTGCACCAGTTCATCAATGAGACCAGGTATGTACTACGCTTCCTGTTAAATCTCCAGTTCTCGATTGACGCCACGACTATTTCTAGTCTAACCACAGACGAATGGATGGCAGCAATTGATTTCTTGACGCGCACTGGACAAAAGTGCACACCATTGCGTCAAGAAACCATTCTACTATCAGATGTCCTGGGTGTTTCTGCTCTCGTCGACGCTCTAAGCAATCCCGTTGCAGGAGGGGCAACCGAGAACAGCATCCTGGGTCCATTCTACACTGAAGATGCTGCAGATGGTGAGTTGCAAGCAATTCCAGTGCACGTCTATTTGTAAATCGACTCGCAGTGGACTTTGGTGAATCGATTGCGTCTGAAGGAAAAGGAGATTACATGTACGTCGAAGGTCGGATTTTGACGACCGACGGGCAGCCAATCCCCAACGCCATCATTGAAACTTGGGAGACCGATAACCATGGTTAGTTCCTTTCAAATCTTATCTTACGATTCATACTCATTATCTCCGTCAGGATTTTATGACACTCAATACGCAGACCGCTCACATCCCGACTGCAGAGGTCGCCTACACTCCGACGACGATGGTAAATTTGGCTATCGTGCTGTTGTGCCAGTGGCGTACCCAATTCCTGGAGACGTAAGTCGATGTTTCATGCCTACGTGAAGCTTGCACTGAAAATGTCGTCTTCAATAGGGTCCTGTTGGTGAACTTCTTCTCCTTCTTGGCCGGCACAACATGCGACCACATCATATACATATGATCATCGAAGCTCCTGGTTTCCACAAGTTGGTCACGGCATTTTATCCAGATGGCTGCGACTATCTAAGAAGCGATTGCGTCTTCGGTGTCAAGAAATCGTTGGTAGTGGTATGTCTAGGTTCCTGAGTTTCTTCGAGGCCACTTGGTTTGACACTTGTCTTTACAGAACTTAAAGGACGTTGTAGACGATGAAGAAACTCGTAAACGCGGATTTCCTCAGGGTGGCTCATTCAAGTTATTGCAATACAACATTGTGTTACTCACAGAAGATCAGTCTGCCATAATACATGCTGGCGTTGGAGAACGTAACACGATTATGTCGGACCATAAAAGGGATAAATCATAATGGACTTGATACGGCGTCATCATCGTGTATTTCAGATATTCTGTTTTAGTCATGTTCTTTGCTAATGCCGTGCCGACATCTGATATTTTTGGAACACCCCATGTGACGTGGAATGCAAAGTGGATGTTCACTAGAGTGTACTAGTGACGGGTTACGATTCCGAAATAGACCGCTGAGCTCTCTGTCTTTCAAAAACCATGTTATTTTGTAAAGCCTCACTTTAAAGGAGTATCATCCTTATAGTGTCCCTTCCCTTTCCAACAACGACCACTTCTCCCTTCTCGATTATCTCCCACATTGCACAAAGACCATCTCTCTCACTTGTGTCGTCCACCCGCATGCGTCTCGCGTGGTTCTCGTGTGCGCTTACTTGACCGACTTCCAGATACATCGTCTCTATTCGGAAATTCGTTTTCGTTCTACATTTCCTTCCTACCGGTCGCCGGCTACCACTGATAATTCGCAAACAATAATAGTACTGCGTTATCGGTCATCCCCCCTCTACATACATCATCCTGCCGGCATCATCGTACACTGTGCGTAAACAAATGAAAATGAAAAGCCCATATACTGTATTTCGTTTCCAACTATGATGTGCTTTCAGAAACCCACTAACTATTTCGCGCCATAACTCCACTTCGTGTCTGCCATTACAACATTGCCAAGTCCCTGTTCGCACCAATACAAAATGCAACTCCACATTACTTTGTTTACTCTGCTCAGAGGATATTACGTCCGTACGCTGGCTGTGCTGCAGCATGTGAACTACAGCATGTCGGGCCTCGGCAATCGATACCAGATGAGCACCTGCTGAGTATTTGTCCTTCAAATCCTATAACCATCTAGCGAGCTTTCCATAGATTGAAATATCTGTTCAACCATTCAATCTCAAATCATGAGGTTTACACTCAACAACTTCATCATTGCGCAATCTAAACCCAAGTTTGATTCAAATCCTCGTACGTCGTCCTTTGAGTTAACCATCGTTTCTAACGGCACCCTCGAACCCACTTAGTACTTTCAGTTGGTTCATGCCATTGCATCTCGCACATCACAACCTTTGTCAACGAGTGATGATCAATGTCAGTACTCCCATCTCTTATGTCTCGCATGCTCTCCAACTTCTTTGATACTTCTTGAAGGAACTCGGGCGAGACCCTCCCAGGTTGCTGTCAAGGGTGCCCAATACAACTACCGCGGACGTCAGCCCCACCCGAAATGTTTGGACAATATCTCAGACCATACATCTGAACCGGTCTCTGTGGATCATCGGTGATTGCATCTTACATCCAATAGTACGACGTTCTATAGCATTTACAACTGCATAACTCAATTTCAAACGAGCGCATAGGTCGACCAATATTCAGGTAGGCCAACGTTGCATCGGGGAAGGACCCATGAACAGATTGCGCCGCGTCACAAGATTTTGGAAACGGATCAGGTTTCTGAAGAGTCAACGAATTCGAAAGTAATTGTCTTCTTCATCAGAGACAGAAATTGCAAAACCATGCCATTCAGTGCACTATGCACCGTGGTACTAGTACAAAACGAAGTCTACTTCGAATTCATCATCGCTCGGAGGTGTCTTTCTCTCGCTGTGTTCACACTTTCAAACGAACACTGAAATGGTTCAGGGTGACTTTGGTGGAGTCAGCCGCAGGTTCTTGAGTACATACTAGGCTACTTACATCGCCAAGCCTGCGGTGAACTCCGGCTTCACCTCAATACTGTTTCCGTTTGAGTCTTTGGCATGATCGATGCGCAAGACGGCGAGTATGGCAGCAGTTGCGGTCCAAAGACTATTCTCTGCAAACCAGCGACCTGCCAAGGAATTTGACACCCTCAGCACTGCCAGATCAATCATGAATAATCCTACCAGGACAAATACGCCTTGCAATAAGGGTCAGTGAATGACTTTAAATGACAGTAAGTGCGGAATATTCACCTGCCATAACCGAAGGCAAAATGGTTGACGAAAGGGTCCTTCAGCTTCCCGTCATCTGTCAGATGGCGACTTGGATCGAAGCGCGATGCATCGGGAAATATGTTTTCATCCCGAGAGAGTGCCCTGAGCCACGCTCAGCTCAAGCCGCCGTTATATGCACTCCACCATGACATACCACTGATTAACCATTACCATCGCCCCTGATTGCACTACAGATGAGTCAACGACAACCTCGACACATATGACTTCGAACCTTTGGGTATGAAGTACCCGTCGTAAACATCATCATTTGATGTCGCATGTGGAATTCCTGTGCAAGTGGTCGAACATTCAAACAGAGCTATATTACTGCGGACTAACCTAGGGGAACGATAGGATACCATCTCAGGACCTCGTGGAGAATGGCATCAAGGTAGGGCATTGACGCCCTGTCATCAAGGCACGGCATTTTACCATGTTTTACAGCTTGGTCGATTTCTGCACGAGCCCGGGCTTGGACGTCAGGATAGAGCACCATGATCAGCAGGAATATCTGCAATGCGGTTGCACTCTGCGGGACATCAAAGTAAGAATCAGGACTGCTTAAGTAGCGACTCACAGTGTCCATGCCAACTAAGATGCCGGATTCCCGTCAATGGATAAATTTTGTCCTGGTAAAAAGACTCTTACCCATGTACCCCGTCAACGCAACAGCCTTCATAGTGTCTTCATCAGCGTCGTCGTGAGCTTGACTAAGAAAGTCAGCGACCAATGAGTGTGAAGCAGTCCCATTTGCCTTCACATAAACAGATCAGGCAATATTTCCATCCAGAGCTCTGCACAAACGCACCATCTGTGCCTTCACTTCATCGAAGGGCTCGTTCAAAAGCTGTTGAGCTAATTCTCTAGAGCGTCCCATCAGGGCAAATGCTCCACCGAAGCACCAGAACGGTAACTTTTCGACTGCAACCTTGTGTCGAATGTTCAAAATTATGTCGCCGATAGGGGCACTCACGGAAAGGAAAGGCTGTGAACATGGCAGCCTTCTCGGGGGAAGTGATATACTTGCCAATATCCATAAGTTCGCGCGCGCGGGAAAGAAATGGGTCTTCATGTCCGTGAGCACGGTATCCATATGTCACAGCCATGATTAGGGATGCCACGTATCTGTCACAAAGATTGATAGTCAACTGGACCATACATCACTACGACATCGCTGGATCAGATACGAACGTTTCAGTCTGATGCTGCGGGTCACTAATGGCATCCAAGAGATTAACCACCAGCTCATTTGCGTGGCGAGAGTACATCTCGTAGTGTGAGACCGAGACTTCGGCCCTAAGGACTTGGTGGAATATCTTGCGATGTCGCCGTAAAGTCTCGCCATATGGCAGGAGCACAGTACTGAAATCCACTCCGGCTCTGTATCGTCAGTGAATGAATAACAAACTGAATGAAACACGACAATGCATACAATTCGTTGGTGCGAATAACGGGGCGAGTAGAGTAATTCCCAGAACGCCTGTCGAGCAGCTCCCGCGCGATCGTTTCAGAGTTTATGATAATCAAGTCGATCCCAAATATGCAGGAGTGAATGATTTTTCCTATGATCAAAGATGAAATTGGATCTGAGAGCTTGGCAAAGAGGCCATTGGTCTACCACCAACCATATGTCTTTCCCCACGCGGTGTATGTGAGCCAAGGTCGTTTAGTATCCAATTGCAACGCGTTACCGAAAAATGGTAACGGAGGAGGGCCGGGCGGCAAAGGTAAAGGGTAGACACGTCTGCGAGTCAGATGCGAAACGACAACCAGGGCAAGAATGCACGATATCCCTGAAGCTAGGATATGAGTGGAGAGCATGGTGAAGGATTATGGTCGAGCCCAAGACATGTTCTCATAAAAGGCGTCTTTGACCCATTTATATATATTTATACCACGTAGAAAGGCTTGCCATTCTTTGTCTGAACTCAAAAACGCGACGTCACAGGTCGGGCTTCCAATATCATTAGGGGTTCGGAATGGATTATCACGTGATGTTTAAAACCTTTCCAAGTCTTTTGTCAGCATTTCCCAGGGCCTTGCTGTGAATGCACATGCATGGTGTCGATAAGGTTGCGTGGGCTTCTCAAATCTTTCGGGAAACTTTACCACTCTATGTACTACCGAGGCGACGCAAATAGTCTTCTTGACGCGTTCAATTGTTCGAATCTACAGGATTAGTAATCAATAAGTCCGCTTCTCTGCATCTATGGGAATTACCTGCCAGTGCGTCCCTATCCTAGTCACGCCCCAAGCGCTCAAGCCTGTACATTCTGATGGGTCGGACATCTATCATTGGTCACATACTGCTATCTACGGAGCGCTTGCAAAGCGCCCAGCCTCCAAACCCAGAATACCATCTTCTAGCATCAAGGGTAATAAATAATTATGCCTCATGGCTTGGGCGTATCTGAACGGGCTCATGTGGGAGATAACGACTATAAAAACGGCGATTATGACTGCTACCACCCCTCTACCCTCGTCTGTACTTTGTCATAGTGAGCTTATCCGTAACAGCAGCAATCATGCAGCCGAATGAGCCAGCAATCCCTGGGGCATTAGCAGTAGGTCAAGCTGATACTTCGTGAATTTCTGTCCTGACGTTCCTCGCAGGAGAATATCCTTGAGTGCCCGTCCCCTGAAAAAACGGAGAAGGCTGAACACCACTACCTGCGCCGTTACTTTATATGGGCTAAGGCAGATAATTCAATTCCCGCACAAGAATGGGGTAGAACAGAGCAAGGATGGGGTGCTCCGCTTGTGCAATATGCTTGGAAGCCATATGACCCATCATCCGTTCAGCCTGCGCCGCCTCGCGAGGATCTCGATAATTACTTTTACGTCAATAACCGGTATGCTAAGCGGGACGGTACGACATACGCTCTAAACTCCGGCTTTGTGCTGATCTTTTCACAGTGGAACCTGATGTAGTTTTCAGTCATTTCAGCACCGTCTTGATTGATTTCCTGCGGTCGGTGATTTATGAGTATCTTCTGCAAATCCTCATCCCATCTTCTTAGCATGGCTATTGGCGACGAATTTTTCGAACCAAATCCGGAATCGCCTCTCACCCACTTTGTCTTCAAACTCGACGAGCTCAAGGCCCACCATTTGGATGCACGTTCAGCTTTGTCTAATATTTCAGGGGAGGAGTTGAAGACAAAAGCGCGCGATCTTGGCCGCTTGGACTCGCTGACCCGTATGCGTCATTTTATCAATAATTCTTGCATTAGCCATCAGCTAACACTCCACGTCAGCGCAGAAAACCATGCAAGATGCCCAGCAGTACCTCGAGGATCTCGTTAATCAATTGGACATTCTCATACCTTTGGTTGAGAAAGAGTTCGAGCCCATGTGAGAATTTCTGTGTCGCAAAATCAAATGATGTTCATCCCCGCTTTGCCAGATCCAAGCGCCTGGAATTAGAGCTATCTTATAACCACATTTCGTTTGATCTTCTCATGTACTACTTCAAGAATGGAGAGAAATACTATTACGAGTCTTTGGGGAATAAGGTCAGTCAGGATATTTGGCTCGATGCTGTACTGAGCGACTTATATGAACTAGATGGCTTTCGTACTAGATGGCACAAGCAGAGACTCGTCTTTTGGGCAAGCATGTTCCGCCAATATTTTTGTTCATTTTTGTCATGACTCCGATTCTCAGTACCCTTAACCTTGATGGCTATGGTATGACGTGGGATGGCAATGCATATGTCCACGAGACGAGATGTGTTAGCATTCCTCGTTACCCCGTAAGCTGGACCTTCTTACCACTATCACTGCTTTTCACCGATAGGATTGCAGGGGACAAAGGCATTGTCTGATCTTCAGTGCAAAATCATGCAAGATGATGTACACGATGAATTGACCGGTATGTGGTTTTTATAATGAATAACGATGTACTCTTCTACATTCATTCCCCAAGAGCGCGGAAGATTGTATACTGCTGCGTCGGGCATTCATTTCAAGTCATGTGCGTATTTCTCAGTATCCCATTATGTTTGGCTGATCTATCATTCAAAGATGACGGCGTAAGCTCTTCGTCACTCACATTCATGAAGCTTGACGAATTTGCCCCAGCGCCGCGTGATCATTGATCACAATGGCTACCGCGACAGAGCGCCGGCGTCATCATGGTATTTACCCTCTGATGTCGATGTCATGACCGATATGTTAATTCGAGGTTTAGTGATTATGATGATTTTCCATCGCGTCCAAGGAGATATCAACGTGCACCTGTTGATGGCAACGTACATCTTTCTCGTCCTGGTTCCCCTTGCGCGTATGTGCCGTCTTGTTACCGATCATGATCAATTATTCACGAAAGTCTCCGTTAGCGGTGACAACTCACAGCCGGAATCCTTGTATGTTCTCACTAGTGCTCGTGAATGTTATGCTGATAATGACATTAGAGAGTTCCCAGAAGACCAACTGTGCCTTTTACCAGTGAAAGTATATGGTTTCGATATCCCTCGCAAGGCATGTATCATTGACATGTTCATCAAACCCTCGTGCCACTAATCTTGCGTCAGTCTTGGGGGACGTTTGACGTTCGTAAACTTGAGGAGATCCATTTCGATGAACATGCTTGGGACCATCTCGTTCTTGATAAATCGACAAAGGTAGAAATATTGGCAATTGAACTTGAAGGATCAGGTTCTGATAGTTCATTAGACTCTTGTCAAAGGACTCGTCAATGTCACGAAGACGACCAATACATCCAAGGAGGTGTTCTCTGACGTCATTACTGGGAAAGGTGGAGGATTGGTGAGGACACTTTTACGTGTGGATGATTCTGGTGTCACCAATAAGTTTCCAGATTGCGCTCCTACATGGTCCACCTGGGACAGGCAAAACCCTGACCGCGGAAGCTGTAGCCGAACACTTGAAACGACCACTCTATGTTCTCAGTTCACTTGAGCTTTCGACTGTACCCGCTGAATTGGAGACAAAGCTGGGTGATGTTCTGAAGGTTCGTGAGCTCAAATTTTTGTTCGCTGTTTCTCAATCGTAGCCTTGTCACAGCTTGCAACAACATGGGATGCAGTCGTCCTCATTGACGAAGCTGATGTGAGTTAGTTTCGATGTCTACGTGTTATGTTCATTCCATATACTGCGCCCTTAGGTATTTCTGGAGCAGAGGAGTCTTCATGAGGTCCGTTATTATACATCTCTTGCAAATTGGTATACTTGAACGTTCTTGAAGTTGGAGCGAAACGCTCTCGTTTCTGTTGCTCTTCGGGTCCTCGAGTACCATCGCGGTGTCCTTTTCTTGACTACCAATCGTATCCAAGCCTTTGACGAAGCCTTCTTATCCCGGTTTTCCATTGGTGACTACCTCGCCTATTAAGGGTCGTTTCATCACCTGACGTCTGTTAAAGCCGTGAAGTACCCAGAGCTGGATGTTGACGCCCGTTTGACCATCTGGCGCAAATTCTTTGAGCTTGCTGGGTGCGAACTGTGGGGTGGCAGTGGACAGCCTGAAGACGGACGGCAGAGCCCGGACGAATTTGTCAAACTTGAAGGACAAGAACCGCAATGCTATGTTTCGCTTGCCGACCTGAAAGAACTGGCTGCGAAGCCTTTCAACGGTATGCACTGCTTTTTATATCTGAAACCCTTCCATTGACTAGTCCCAAAAAAATTAGGTCGTACTATCAAGAATCTTGTGCGGACCGCGCAAGCGTTGGCTATGTCGTCGTATGGCATCTCCCTGCATGGTGTATGCTCCAGTACTTATACTTGTGGTTTTAGGGACGAACCGCTTTCCCTTGAACACGTCAAGGTTGTAGTTGAAGCGCAAGAGAAATTCCTGACCGAGTTTGCTAACATGAAAGTATGACCGACCGTCGCATTATGACCGCGGATCTTTGGTTATTGTGTAACAAGTAGTTACGTTGTTTTGTAGAGTAATGAGTGACCTGTTACTGTTCCGGAATTGATCGGTTCCCAAACTCAAGAAGAACAAGGTACGTGCAAGGTGACGTTACTTAGTCATGCCTGACCCCCAGGACCTCCTCGCCTACACGTAACATGAAAAATCTAATAAGCCAGACCGAGGCACTATATAACATTCAATCTTTTGAGCACAGTAAGATGTGCACCCGCAACGCACTCGCTGCAAACATTCGTTGACAGTTTCCACACAACTCTAATAGCCCAATATGCTCGTAGGATGTAATCCCTCTGCCCTCTGCAAGTGAATGCAATACACCCTGCTCTGTCGAAGACGTTGGACTTGCAAGCTCGATGTGTGTATCATCAGCAACACTGGGGAATCTGAGTGGGGCGGATGGGCGGTGGATTTGATGCTGTAGTGATATATTACGTGCAGCTGTGGTAGTAGAATCAATGTCAAAGTGTTTTATTATTTGAATGTAACTTTATTTACCTGAGAACTGACGACGAGTACGAACAGCGCCGCCTCGCCGAGGCTGTATTAATGCTGAGCTTGTTGGGGTGCCGCAATAATCCTCGAAGTATGGAAAAAGTTCTGCGTGTCCATTGGGCGTTGCTGCAACTCGGTCGTGGTGCACTCGCACTACCAAACCATGCAGATCCATCAGCTGATGATGGTTATGATACACTAGTTGCAAGTAATAAGGGTGAGCAGAAAGACATCAGAGCATGCTGCGGGAAATGACATACCCCGTGTAAGAACATGTGTATATCTAGACTCGAGAAGAGCAGTTTCTCGAGCCTCACTAAGATTTACTTGAGAAATGTGTTAAAATACAGTATATACTAGGAGACGGAGGGAACACATACAGGAAAAGCCACAGTGGCTAGGATATTGATGGCAATATGCCATTGAATGGCCCCAATGATTAGTTTCAAAGCGCACTGGAGTGCGTTGCTCCGTCACAAGAGCACAAAAGCACTCCCAGATAACCTTGCGACGAAGAACCCAGTCCTTGAGTTGGCGAGCGACAATACGATCCCCAGTGACTCTGTTAATTGGGCTAACTACGAGTCAGCTAATGAGGAGCAAAACAATAAAATTGTGACGCACTATGCTATTGAAACCGTTTCACCAAGCTCACGGGAGAAAATACTAAGCTCTGTGTTGGCGCACTGGAGGGCTCGGGATACACGGAAAATTTCTGGATAGGTTGGCATGATGAAGGCTAAGCAGAATATAGGAGCAGATAGTGGATGAGTGGTATTCATTGCTCTTATATAGTACTACCCGGCTGACCTTTTGAAACAAAAAAACTGCAAGTCCCCCACCGGTGGCCACAGTACAGCCCATCTGAGAGTCTCAATTGAAGACCCTGGAAAGACGCCGTTAGTGGCTTGCACAAGAGTCAAGCGGCACACAATTCCACGAACCTGCCCAGATTCCCTGGTAGCTAAATCTGTTGCCTTGACGGAGGCTTGGGTGGTGTCACGGCGATGTTTGTCGAGTGCAACAGATGATGAGTGATGTAGCAGTGAGGGACAATATGTGCTTTGAAGCAGGGTAAGTTTCGGCAAGTGAGTGACCGTCATAACAGAGCATCAGGGATAGTGGGTGACTGTTGCACAGTGGTAGCCAATGCTGAAAACTTTGAGTTCGAGAACATGATAAAGTGAGTGACTGTCGTAACAGAGCATCAGGGACAGTGGGTGACTGTTGCACAGTGATGGTCAATGCTGGAAACTTTGAGTTCGAGAACACGACAAAGTAAGTGACCATCATAACAGAGCATCAGGGCTGGAAACTTTGAGTTCGAGAACACGATAAAGTGAGTGACTGTCATAACAAAGCATCAAGGCAGGAAACTTTGAGTTCGAGAACACGACAAAGTGAGTGACTGTCATAACAGAGCATCAGGGTTGGAAACTTTGAGTTCGAGAACACAACGGTCAAAAGACCAATGTCGTAGTGATGGTTGCTGAGCGCTTATGATGTAAGTGCCAAATGATATTGATTTCTGAACAAGGAAATTCTTCAGGAGTTGCGGACCCTGCGGTGCTCTCAAGTCTAAATATTAGCCAGCACAATTGAAGTCCAAACACCGTTGACCATATATTAAGAGGTGCGTAGAACTGGTGGATCTAATGATATGTCACACCTTACTGAACTTCAGCGCTCTGCTGTTCAGAATGCGCAAGCTCTCCTTGAAAGTGCTGGACTGTCGCCTCGTGACTTGGATTCAGTCTCACCATCACCATCACCGACACCTCTGAGTCCTGTTCATATTGCTTCAACACCACTTCATCTCTCTACTGTGACTGCCCCAGCTATCCAACATGCCTGCTCACATCCTACTATCAGCACATACTATATCCCACCTCCTGCACGACCTTTTACAGATGAAGATCGTGTACGGGAATTTCATCGTGTCACGCGCAGGACCTCCGCACATTCTCTCGTCGAACATCCAGTTGGTGCCATTGTTGAATATCCACAAACTGGACAATATGCGAATGAATCTGTTGCTCACATCTTCCACATTGATCCAACTACTTCCAAGTCTTCTCTCCGCCCTCAATCAAGTTTTCAGTACTCCTTGGGTGATGGGCATGGGGGAAAGACAATCAGTCGATGTCTTATGCTTCGTGATGCTGAAGGACATCCTGTTTCATGCACCAGCCTTAAAACATCTTGTACGAGTCTTTTTTCTTTGTTAGTTGATACCTCTCACACATCTATTCAGGTAGAGGCCTTAAGATTTGCTCAGCGCGTAAGCGCGACATGTCAACGCATCACTCTACTAATATTTTTGAGGTTTCATCTCATTGTCAGACTGTGTCTCGGACAGACTCGAACAGTCCTGCCAGCGCTGCTGACAGGGAAATCTTCGAACGAACACTGGCATTGTACATGGCCTTGTATGAACGTGGCTGCTCTGCCATTGATGGCATTGATGATCACCTTGCTGAGAGTGTGATAGACGACTTGGATGGTATCTCGGCTGATGAATATTTCAACAGTGTTACCTTTGATGGTGATTTGGATGGTGTGGATTGCTTGCCGTCAAGTCGTCAAGTCAAGAAGCCCAGGTGTAGCGGAAAACTTATCATGCAGCTTGATGCCTACAATCAGCCATTTGTCCGGTAAGTTTATTCATGGATTCCTTTTTGCAATAGTCTGACTGATATGCAACAGATGCAAATTGCGCTCCCACACTCGCCGTACCCACCTGTTCATACGAAATCTGCAGGAATGTGACACACGCTACCTGCAAGCTCTCCTCGACGATGACCACATCATTATTTCAGAATGCGAGCAATTAGCGAAGTCACAAGGATATGGTCCACTCCTACCATGCAGTTATGTTACAAGCCCATCCTCCCAAAGGCAAGTTTGTCGTGAGTTTTTGCTTCCCTTAGTGTTTACATCGTCGAATTCATCTCCATGCACTAGCACACCTCCACCGTCAAGCAGACGGCAAGCTCAAACAAGGTGTCCTGCGGAAGTGGACGCATAATTGCACCGCAAAATTCAACATCTATGTCCCCCATGATCTCGTAACTTGCCCACGCATAGTCGTCCTCTGCAGCAACCCGCACTCACATCCACCTCCTGCACCTGTCAAAACACCAACACCACTTGTTGACATATTTCATGAGCTTCTCTTGCTCATGAAATGGAAACTAGCAGATGCGACACCACGTCGGATTTATTTGGACACGGCATTCATCCAGGGCCTTCATGAAGTACTTGGCTGGGACTTCCCAGATGGCCGCGACGCAACACTGCAAGATCTTCACCCATCACTGGCCAATCTCGATCATGTGCGGCGTCTCATCAATATTCTGAGGTCTGTGAAGTATCCCAGTGGAACAGGATTCGAAGGCAGGTATCACTACCAGATTTCTGCTGCTTATACTGACATGGAATTACTAGGTGCACGTCTCCTTGCTGAGGAGCATGCAAAGCTACCTCTGGAACAACGCTACGTGCGCTGTGCAGAGACACACATCATCGAGCGGGGAGCAACACTCAAACTCGTCATCTGCATGACACCACGTATGTCACTGCACCTCATGCAAGCTACGCGCCTGTCCATCGACACATCGTTTAAGCGTGCACAAGGATGGCAAGAGTTTGAAATTGAGTCATGGAATGTTGAGCACCAACAATGTAAATCTCACCACACTGTTTATACTTTTGTGCATTCATGTCTTGTTTTCTAGCTGTCGTCAGCAGCAGAGCATTTACAACGTCACAAAGTGCTAAAGCTCACCTCATTCTCTTCGAACGAATTTTTGAGATCGCATCCACTGACACTGGGTTGCCTGTGTCATTCAACCATATCCACGGCTGCGGGTTCGAGACAGTGATTGCTGATAGCCACAAAGGTCAAGGGTTAGGTGCGTGTAGCAGCCATCCAGACAGTTTTTGTAAATAACTAAATGTTGTAGGTTTGGGAATGTACTGCATGCAATTGTCTCGCTCCCTCACAATGCCATGTCCATACGAGTCGCAACGTCGTCTCTGCGATCTGGGGCCGTACGACCATCTCCGTCGATTCTATCGGCTTTGTGTGGCACATTATAAGAGAAATGTCCACGGCCTTTACACCCACGTTTCAGACAAAGTATATACAGCAATGCTGAGCTTGGCAACGTCCGAGCCTCATCCAGACATTCAGAAGACATTGGATATCATTCGCAATGGCGGTCCAAAAGCTGCAGGTGATTTATCATCAATAAAACACTTCGTAAAAATTGACACATCATCAGCATGGTTGAAAGATAAGCTTGAAGGCACGAAATTTGCGTTTCCGGCAATATACCAACCAGCAAGCCTGATACCTCTCGCTTTTTGGAAAGCATCACCCGCAACAACCAACGGCAATGAGCAATCTCATCGTAATGCGTATCGTGAAGGCATTCACTTGACTCTATTAGCTGGCCTCATGAAAGGCATGAGATATGACCAGGGAGCAACAAACAGTATGGACGTTCACACCACATTTGGTGTATCGACTAGAGATCAAGGCGCAACTTATATTCAACGTGCAAAACAGTGCATTATGCGACAAAGTACGAACTTATATTGCAACTCTAAACACTAGCTCATTTTCATTAGCTCGAGTGCAACAGAAACGCCACTCCTCATATATAGTGAGTGCAACGCAGAGCACAGCTCCACACCCTGCTACAATGCGTGCCATCACGATACCTACTGTCATGACAGTACAACGTGCAGCACCTCTGCACCCTGATACAGCGATGCCAACAGTGCAACATGCGAGTGTCAAAGAGCCAGTGATTGAACTGCCGTTGTTCTCACTCCACAAATCACCATCTCCAGCGCAAATCAGCAAATTCAGTGCCCTGTCATTTGCATTAGTATCGGGTGCTCGCATCATAGACTATCAACCCACAAGAATTCAGTCCCCGCCACCACTCACGATCGCAGACAACTCAGAATGCTGCATCAGAGTCTCGTCATATAGTTCTCTGGCTGGGGCACTCGATTATCAACATGCAGCTGAAACATCATCGTACGACGTACCTGCCCCTGCGCTCTCCACAAGCAACACAACATTCCAAGCGCAGTCACCTAGTACTATACCTCAGCCATCTTTAACTGCAATTAGTGAAGATCACTCACTCGTATTGCACTTCGAGTCCATCATGCTGCCGCTTAGCACATATAGCACACTGGCAAGCGCGCTCGGAGTCTAGTATTTAGTTACACAGAAAATATGAGAAAAATCATTATAACTAACCATACAGTAGCAAGATAGCAATAAATATAATTATCAGGTTGAAGAGCGTCGTCAAGCATTGGAGAAGGACGAGCATGCCGTCAAGTGCTAGAGATGTTGTCAAGTGCTGGAGGACGAGCACAGTGAAAGTTACAAAGGAGTGCAATTTGGTGCGGTGAAGGCCATGAGATGATTGTGTTCGCACGATTGAGGATTGAAAGTAACACAGCCTGTGTAAATGCGAAAGAATCTAGGTAGACAGTAAGCGAAGAAAAGGTTGAAATACAAAGATGTGGTGGAAGGGGAGGTGACACTCCACTACTCAGTCTCGGGGCGGGGACGGGCCATACCGGACTTCATAGGGAGGACAGTTTAAACAAATCAAAAATGACACTCACCAACTGAACAGATATTGCAAAATGTGGATCTGTCAAGTGCGAGCACCACCAAATTACACCGTTCGCCACCCGGTACACCAAAGGCAGTTACTGAGTGAGTAAGGTAGCGCTACGAGCACGAGTCGGAAGGATGAAGGTAAAGAGGAACATTCAAAGCCAGGTGTTCGGGGTTAGAAACCCAGCTATTCGGAATTTCGGATGAGTATTTCTAAGCGAGGAGGTCCTGGGGGTCAGGCATGACTAAGTAACGTCACCTTGCACGTACCTTGTTCTTCTTGAGTTTGGGAACCGATCAATTCCGGAACAGTAACAGGTCAACTATGACTCACCTCAAGCAAGCTATAAGATAACCGACGGATGTAGCCGCGATATTAATGTCATGCGGGTAGGGAGGGTTGTGTAAGGGTCTGTGCATCTCAGCCTCGTCCTATATCTGCATATCTCTCACACTCGAGATCAAAGATAGGCTGTTGTCGAACGAGTTTGAGGGCGTTGAACTGACTCGAAACATGATATTCAGGGGAGTGAGCAGATGCAGTGTTGAGAGCCTATGCGTCAACAGATGGTGTCAGCAAAAGGGTGGAACAAGCATTACTGAACAAATTAAAATGTCGTGTTAGGGACGAAGATGGGCTCCTCGCCAAGGATCATGAGTAATGTTCGTACCTTGGAGCAACTTCTGGGAATTGGTCGAAGGGTGACAAATAGCCTGGAAGCTGGTCACTCCGGCGTTCGCGTTTGCCAAAACCCTTCTCGCGGAAATGTGTACACCTCGGATTCCCTGTGCCGTGGCCCCAGGCCCATCGTGATCAGTTGACCAATATTACTGAAATCCTGGCCACATCATCAAGACAACGACTTTCACAAGTACTGAAAGCCAGACAGTGATTGCATGGCAGTATGAGAACGAGTAATGGCATGAGACTGAAGCTACGTAAAATTGATAAACGGTTACGACGGGATCAAGATGGAATATCATAATATATATTTCAATAATTATGGTCCTACATAATCGAGGCGCTGCCAGCCCATTGCACTAATGATCCGGACCATCCAGATATTAAGTATCATTATATATCCGTCACACTATATAATCCCATCATGTTCCGGACCGTGGCATTACCCCAACCTTCTCTAACTCCACATCATGTCAGACGCACCGGAAGTCAAGGCCACCTCGAACGGCATTTCTCCTCCAAGCTTCCACTTGCCAGTCAGTCGTTGTCGTGGTACTCACAGGTTCTTTCTGACGAGGCACTAGTTACCTGATAGACCAGAGATCATCACCGCCAACATTCAGAAACTCACGGAGCTAACGCCGAATCCGTACGTGCCATGTGTACTTCAACCGCAAACGGGTCACATATAACATACTGTATGCATGCAGACGCCACAGGTTCATCTTCAAGGCACTGGTCAAGCACCTGCACCAGTTCGTCAATGAGACCAGGCATGTTTTCTTCTTGCTATATCTCCAGCGCTCGACTGACGCCACGACTGTCCCCAGTCTAACCACAGATGAATGGATGGCAGCAATTGATTTCTTGACGCGCACTGGACAAAAGTGCACACCATTGCGTCAAGAGACCATTCTACTATCAGATGTCCTGGGTGTTTCTGCTCTCGTCGACGCACTAAACAATCCCGTTGAAGGAGGGGCAACCGAGAACAGTGTCCTGGGTCCATTCTACACTGAAGATGCTGCGGATGGTGAGTTGCAAGCAATTCCAGTGCACATCTATTTATAAATCGACTCGCAGTGGACTTTGGTGAATCGATTGCGTCTGAAGGAAAAGGAGATTACATGTACGTCGAAGGTCGGATTTTGACGACCGACGGGCAGCCAATCCCCAACGCCGTCATTGAAACTTGGGAGACCGATGACCATGGTTAGCTCCTTCCAAATCTTATCTCACGGTTCATACTCATTATCTCCGTCAGGATTTTATGACACTCAATACGCAGACCGCTCACATCCCGACTGCAGAGGTCGCCTACGCTCCGACGACGATGGTAAATTTGGCTATCGTGCTGTTGTGCCAGTAGCGTACCCAATTCCTGGAGACGTAAGTCGATGTTTCATGGCTATGTGATCTTACACTGAAAATGTCGTCCAACAGGGTCCTGTTGGTGAACTTCTTCTCCTTCTTGGCCGGCACAACATGCGACCAAATCATTTACACATGATGGTCGAAGCCCCTGGTTTCCACAAATTGGTCACAGCATTTTATCCAGAAGGCTGCGACTATCTAAGAAGCGATTGCGTCTTCGGTGTCAAGAAATCCTTGGTAGTGGTATGTCTAGGTTCCTGAGTTTCTTTGAGGCCACTTGGTTTGACACTTGTCTTTACAGAACTTAAAGGACGTTGTAGACGATGAGGAAACTCGTAAGCGCGGATTTCCCCAGGGAGGCTCATTCAAGCTATTACAATACGACATTGTATTACTCACGGAAGACCAGTCTGCCACGATACGTGCTGGCGTTGAGGAACGTTACACGATTACGCAGGATCATAAAAGTAATAAATCATAATGGACTTGATACGGATGTATTGCAGATAATCCTGTTTTACTTAGTCATGTCTTTATTGTAATACCGTACCGAACAAAACTGGACATTTTTCAGAACGCGCCAACACTGTGACGTGGAATGCAGAGCGGACGTTCACTAGCACTAGTGTGTACTAGTGACTTGTTACGATTCCGAAATAGATGGGTTCTTCTGTCTTTCAAAAACCTATCTCCCACAAAGCCCACAATTGGAGTCGCCGCAGTTAACGACACTAGTACAGTCTTGGTGCAGCGCTCCATCCACCAATTTTTGGCTCCTCACGCACCATCTCTCGTGTCCACCATCCTTTTCCATACAGAACTTGGGTGTGTAGTGTAGCATCTCTTTGACAATGTTTTATATATGATGAAATTTTCATCATGAACCAACTTTCTCGCATCTTTTGATTTGCTGGTGAAATGAGGATGTAACATCACTAACGACAGGAACATGTATGTAGTGCGGAGCTGCAAGCCAGGAGCAGAAGGAAAAATCAAGGATGCAATGGAAATCACTAAAGAAAGAAAGTGAAGACCGCGCCAATAGTGATGACTGACAAGGAGGAGAGGATGCAATGAGGAAAGGGATGATGACTGTGAGCGCGACAGGGATCTGGCGCCAGATCTTGTGCGGACTCGCCGCCCAGTCTTGATGCGCTTTTGCCCACAAAAAAAATCGAGTGACGGCGACAGCATAACTAGGCTGCAGGTACCAGTAAGAAACGGCAGCGAGATTGGTGTCGAGAGTTACAGACAGGACTCAAAGAGATGGCCGCATTCACGGGCACTAGATTTAAAAAATTGGTATAGGATGCTGCGCAGTGCGCAAGGACCGCGAGCTCGACGATTAGGACGGTCTAAAGAAAGCTTCGGCCACCAGTTTGCGGGGTCCTAGTCAGAGACCCGAATCAGAGCCGATCTATGTATTTCGGAATCATAAATCGCTCCGTTCACTCAGCACTGAGACATATTCAGAACACTAAAAGCATGTAACTAGCCCGATATATAATAGCATACATTCATTATGTACAGATACTTGACACAAAACCGTCACGCCATCTCGACATCCTCTGCAGTAGTTGCTGCTTTCTTGCCTGTAACACCTTTGTCATCAGCCATAAAAGTGTCGAGTTCAGCATCAAGCTGCTCTGCCGTGGGGGTTCTAGATCGCACAGGCTTTGGAGCCTTTGCCCTCGATGACGAAGCAACTTTCGCGGATCGTGGTTGGCGCGTGCGAGTTGAACCGGTACTGAGAACACAAAGATACAGTTAGAAGCAGTGCCAAAGGTGTTCCACTCCTTACCCTGCTTGCTGTTTCACTCCAGCACCGCCACTTAAGCGCTCTGCCAATGAAAGTCGTTCAATCCTACTCAAGAGCGAGGATGTTCGTAATGGCGCGGTGTCAAATGTGATTTCCATAGATTGTCCTACATAATGAAGAAAACGATTAAATGAGGACACATCCAGGCCACACTGCACACTCAAACCATCGAATATCAACACATACCTTTGGCAAGTTTACCATCGAACTGTCTCTTGGCACGTGTTGCTTGCAAGGGTGTCTCGAACGATACAACTGCCACACCAGATGAACGTCCACTGCGGTCGTACTTTAAAAATGAAAAGCGGATTTCAGGTTCAGTTTGGTTGTCATCTTCAGTTATATGAGCCAGAAGCGAAAGCGATCCGAATCATCCACAAGCATTGTCCGGTCCATGCGAGCGAAATAAAATCCGAGTAGGAGGTGATGGGATGTTTTCGAATTCGGAATCATCGTACCCTGATCAAAGGCTCGCGAACGAGCGTGCCTATTTGTCCGAAAATGGACTGGAATGGGAAATAAGGCGCTTTCTAGTCATGGGCGGCATAAAATACTTACCACCAAGTCTTTAGGCGTGATCTCGTAGTGTAGGTTGGATACGATGAGCTTTGTAGTTGAACCAGTGTTGGCTGGTGTATTTGCCTTTGCTGATTGAAGCGGAGCTCTGTCATGGACCCAATGGCCATCAGACCCTTGAGAACGCTGAGGGCATCGATGAATCAGACAAGACACCTGCTACGAAATAAAAACTTACAGTATACGGCTTTTTCTGCCTTTCAGACCTAATGGGAGCCATATAAGATACTTGAACGTCAAGTAATTAGTTCAATAGATGGAAGCAGAGTAGCACGTTGTTCAAGTCGAAGAAATATCATATTCCACAAGGTAATAAGCGGCGTTTGAATTCGGCAGTTTCCGGACGCAGCCCCTGAGTTCAATCGTATAAGGTACAAGGCTGTACGAGGTAGTAGGCAGTGTTAGTGAGCGCCAATGAGCATGTAGATTGAAATGAAGACTTTCATTACAATTGATAATCTGATATTCTCACAGATCGTCAGCCAAGAAAATCATGAGCAGGGTTTCACCGGCACATATGCAAGAGCGTGTCACAACGCGATTGAATTCGACAATCATCATACGAACCGATTCCATTCAAAGTACATACATATAGACATAATTTGCTACCCACAAACAACTACTGACAAGATTAGCACCAAGAAACCACGCTGTATCGAACGAATACGACAGCTCCAATTTACAACATAAATAGCCACCCATCGCCTATATCTACTAGGTGTAGTGAGAAGTTATGCCAGGGCACAGAGTAAGAGTGATATCGGTGTTCCCACAAGTATACACGACAAAGTCAGCAGGAACATAGCCATCTGAACGATAATTATCAGCCCACTGTACCGATGGCAGTAAGATGAAAACACATACTCGCGCCGTCATTGTCAGGGAATGCATAGGCATTATAACAAGTGTCATAGTAGAAAGGACTGTTGGGGCCAGGGCCCTCGTTGTTAACGCAGCCTCCTCCGCCGGCGGGAAGAGCACCACCGCTGCACGCGCTCGCAGAGGAGCAGCACGGGGAGTAGCACGTGTCGGATCCAGGTCCGGGAACGGGCTAAAACATTATGAATATGGATAATGTCAACACAGATGGATCACTCACACAGCCAGATGAGATCGTGCAAGCGAAGGCATCGCAACTCGCATCAGCGGAGGAAATCTCCATTCCAACGTTATACCCATAGATGAACGAGAGATCGTATGTCACGCTTCCGGGGATTGCGTACTACGTTTAAGTCAGTAATTATCTCAATACCAGCGACGGGAACTTACAAAGTTAAATTCGGCTCTGCTGAAGGGAGTGTTACCATCCCAGGTAGGCCCACCAGTGGTACACGTAGTACCGTCGCTGTTGCATCCAGTACCTAGTGGCGCGGTCAGCGAAAAGCTGGCGAGATGAGTTACACACTTACCGACGTTGATAGCGCCATCCCAGTTGGAGCTAATGCCTAGGTTTGCACTCTGGCCTTGAGCAATGTTGACGTTGGTGTCGATAGAACCATAGCTAGTGCTCGTGTACAAGAAAACAGATTCAGAGCATTTGTTTAGAACGGTGAGAGACTGGGCTCGAGCCACGGTCACGATAGTGGCCAAAACTAAAGCGGAGAGAATGGCCATCGAGCAAGGATTAGACGACTTAGAAATGGGAGACAATGATATCGTTTAGACACTTTATGGGCCCCTTTATATCAGAACTCTTTGGCCGTGAGCGCGTCAGCATTTTGTTGGAAGTGGATACCAAAAATGGAGCCACAGGATTTCATCGCAAATAGTGCGAATTGGCAAGTAGTAGTATGCTGCGGGATGCCCATGGTCATTGATCTTTGGCCAGAAACCCTGATCCGGGAGACGGTAATAATTGACGGAGGATACGATGACAGCTCAACATTGCACGAAGGGTGCTAAAAGACAAAATAAGTACTGCATTCAACTTGAAACACACTAATAACGACAAAATAATACTTCTGTTAACAATAGGTATTGTGCGAGGCCCCAACAGACAATGACTAAAGTTTTTTTCTAAAAAGAAACTTCTGTCAGTGTATGACTGCCACTGCAATTTCTCATAGGTCACGAAACTATTTCTGATTCGGTTGTTTGGAGACTCACTTGTGATCGATACACGGTTGAAAGGTTGTAGCGCGCTGTGGGCAAGCTTGAGTTGGCCATTAGCGAAATTTAATCCAACAAGCAAATAACTATAATGAATATAAGCTGATGAAGGGTAGGTTGACGGTCTTGCAATCTACTTACTTGACTTGTGCAGTGTGTAGCTTGTTCAAACTTTGACGTTGTATATCGGGGTTTGAAGTATAAACACCAGCCTCCATAATCTTGTTTCCAACTCCGCGGCACATATGCATACTCCGAGTTGCCAAGGACCAATCAGTTGGACCTTGTCTACAGATGAGCGCTCCTTGTGTACGGTTAAGGATGCTAGGCTGTTCAACGCTACATCAGGCTTCACGACCCGAGGCGCAAGGTCGGGGATGCTAAGCTGTTCCGAAAAATGCTACATCAGGCCTCATGATGACCCAAAGCGCGAGGAAGACCCTTTCGTCCTAGTTTTCTGTTGTTGTGACATCCAGTGTAAGAGCCGTGACTATTTTTACCAAGTGGCTTTTCGGATTTAAGTATAACTTATGGTATGACATATAGAATCGGTACCGGCATCTTCATATACTAGCGCTGGCCACTGCATTATCCCTGGTTCCACGCCACTTCACACCCATTGTGACAGGTTGCGACGCGATGAAAAAGATTGATATTTTTATTGCCGTGTTCCTATAGAATGCAAGTCCATTGCTGGACTAGGTTTATGGATTGATTCTGAATCTTCTCTCCAACGATTCTTTACCTGCATATCATATGCATCAGCATTTTCGTACGTCGTGCCCTATTATTGAACTTTAACACGAGCATCTACAGCATTCATCATTCTGTAGCCCACATCCTATATTTCGCTCGCCCGGTCTCTCACACTAGTACTCACTTTCGGAAAATAAAGGGCTCACTGCCGAGTTCACTACCATAATCATTGAGCAATACATGGTCCCCGACTGGCGCGCCGACTCGTTGTGCCTTTAAAAGTATTTGGACTTATCAAACTTGGTCCGGTTTTCTGAGCCAAACACCACCCGCTCTTCCAGGCACGGGGAAGTGAGTCTCTGTCGCAAAACATAGCCTTGTACTGCCTACATATCGTAGCCGATGAAACGGAATATTAGGTCATGCTGATACAGTGAGTATTGTTTGGTCTCAGAGAAAAATTACCACCGCCCTCCCATAGAATGTTTCTGTGCAGAGATCGTGAAAATAGACCGTTCGGATCATCCCCAGAGATGGTTGCATTTTCTGAGTGAATTGTTCTTCAGATTCTGATATGTCAATGGTGTAGTCAACGGATTCACAGCCCTGTTTTCTGTGCCGCAGGGAGCGCCACATCTACGAGCCCAGGATGCTACGCAAATGACTGAGGCGGGTATTGTGGATGGATATCTCAATCAAGTTAATACTAATGACGATCAGATACTCATAACCATATTACCGCGGTGCTGCCTTAAACACCATCAGGCATACTGACCTTGGCTTCCATCTTACAAGCCTCCGTTACAGGCTTTCTGGCCAACGCCGCCCATTCAGTCCCGTTCACATGGAATTTCGCTGGATTTAGTCCGCTCCGCCGCGTGGCACGAAGGTGTACGAGAAACCAGACAGGATCAGCATTTAATGCAGCTATAAGAGACGAATACGTGTCCGAAAGGACTGCGCTAGGCTGATGGACAAAGGACTGGAACATAGTACTAGTGCGTGTATGACGCCACCTTAGAACGAGCGCATGAAAATAAGATGTTGTTGTGTCCCAAGCACACCAGAACATCGGACGGACCACTCTTGACAGAGACAACATGGAGGGAAAGGTGGATTTGGCAGCTCAAGGCATGCATGAATTGCAGGGGTCCGCTACAAAAAAGATTGCAGTGATACATTGGGTGGTATGAAGGATCATAAAAAACTGGGTATGAGGGCGTTTCGTGTGCAACATCATGGGGTGGACATCAAGATTAAGCACAGGTGCGTACTATGTGCAAGAATTCTTTTGCGCAAAGTCGACGACATGATTACGAGAGATCTGAAGGAACAAGGGCGGCCAATGAGCAAAAAAGCGACAACTACAGGAAACGACTTATAACAGATAGACAGCAAGGAACACAGAGGGGGAGAGCGAAAAGGGATGGCTTACGTTACATGAATGCAATGAGAATTCTAACCCTGAAAAAACCAAAGGCGTAATGATCGACCAATAATGGCCACCAGTAAACTGGTGAGACTCAGATATTCCTAAGATAGGCCTCGTTCATACTCTGGTTCATCACGTGACCTAAGAGGTCAAAAACACATCTATGTTCTGGATCCTAAAGGTTGGTTCAGTCCGGACCAATTCAATATAAATATTTTGAATTGTCAGACAAGGGAACAAGCATCAACAAACTACGATACGACTACGAAGAAACGCTAACAAGGATTTTGGGGAAGAAACCATTTTGGTTTGTTCGACTGAAACACAACTTCAGGTTCTGAAAGAAAGGAAAGCATGAGCAGAGATCCCCAAAGTCTAGGAGCGACACGACGCAGCTAGCGCATGCTTGTCCCCAAAGGATAGTCGAAGAGCAGAGACTCACAAGTTTAACGCATGGGCAGCAACGCGTATCGCGTGAAAGATTGTAAAACAGAACTATCGTGGAGGTAAGGAGCCATGACAACGGTGTGTTGACGAAGATATCCGAGGAAAGCATCCCCGCTCCAACGTCCCATGGCTTTCACAGTCTCAAAGGGAACTCCCCGCAGCAAGTACTCCAGAGTACCCCCGATACGAATTCCGTGACCTTTCAGCCCTTCTAATCCCAACGTGGACAAAGCGCTGTCAAGTCGACGCAGAAATTCCGAACGTGTTAGTGGACGCAATCCATTCTGATGCCGCCAGCTAAAGAGCGCGCTCTGTGCGGATGGCGCATTGATGCGTAGATGTGCCTCCAGTTCCTGCTGGGGATCAACCTCCCCAGTTTGGGGGGCGAAATATAAGTCTTCTCCCGAAGGCGACATCTTCGAATGAGGTAGTCGAATTACCGTGACCTTCAAACCGTGGCGGTCTTCGGCAAAACGCACGTCTGAAACTGTGGTGTGCAGCGATGGATCAAAGGTGCTCAAGGATCTTACGGTTAATTTGCCTAGACGAGCAAGCGTGAAGAAGGATGTTACTAAGCATGCATATACAGCGACGTTGAGAGGAACTGTGAGATCCAGCGCCGAGCGCAGTCTGAGGATGATCGTGAGAGTAAAAGGGTGGCGTTTGGGACGTTTGGAGTGCGGAGGAGCTAAACGTGAGGCACCTTCTAGAGCGGATGTTATCTCTTCAGAACCCCCCAACCAAGCAAGTCCGTGTAGAACATGCCATGCTCTTACCCCATACAAATAATTCTCTAGCATTTTCCCAGAATACATCCCGGCACACGTTGCGATGAAACTTAACAGCAATAGCGAAGACGCTGGTCCCCGTTGATCCTCAGGAACTCCTCTAGCATCGCAGAATACGTGATATACTAACAGTCCAGATCCATAGGCTTCTCTTGTGCCTGAGGCGAGTGAATGACCGACGATGGTGAGAATGCGATTGAGATCGTCGTCGGACAGAGGTAATGCTTCTCCCGTGTGGTCACGGGCCACGCGGCTCTGAGACAGACACCAGAGACGCAAACAGTCTCGCGCCAGACAGTGCGGACGCAGCAATGATGGCAGAGGAGTGAGAAGCGGGGTATAGGGACGCGGCTGCATGCCAGGCTGATCAAGCAATGGTAAGGTTTGAGCCATGACAAATCTGGAGCAACTAATCCCGCCAGGCGTCTCGGAACTTCCACAACTCTGCTCCATAGTCCCAGCTTGTAGGCCTGTCAACCAACGGGTGAGAAGATGAGTCCCATTGATGACGGGCGTTACTGGAGTGGGTTCGTGGTTCAATGAGGTTGGGCAAGCTGTCTTGGATGAAACAGGAGAGTTCATGAGGAATTTCAATGGGGGGAAGGAGGAGGTTAGCCGAGGGAAACTTTCCTCTAGAGGGAGC
Organism: Suillus fuscotomentosus; assembly: GCF_016647785.1. Taxonomy (NCBI): domain Eukaryota; kingdom Fungi; phylum Basidiomycota; class Agaricomycetes; order Boletales; family Suillaceae; genus Suillus; species Suillus fuscotomentosus. The sequence continues at coordinate 26,331 of NW_024539734.1, forward strand.
ATCTGCTGGATTGTCGCAACTGGGTATGTAAGAGAGGTGGAATGAAGTGCCCGGGCTGAGCGGCTCGAGTGAATTGAGGATTCGTCGAAAGACGACGTTTGTAGCCCAGTTCCGGCTTCGACCATTCTTCCAACCCTCAACAACTCCGAGGTTGTCGCAGTGCACCCTAAAATGCTGACCTGTGGGGTCAATACTGAGCCTGATAATGCAACGTACGAGCAACTCAAATCCAACTGCTTCTGCCCACCCAATGTCTTTCGCTCCGTTGAGAGTACGCCATCCTGGTAACAACGTCCACGCCCTCCAATGCCCATGGATAATAACTGCGACTCCGACGCCAGAGCTGGCATCAGAGTAGGCGTGGGCGTCGATGATGCGAAATGGTTGAGGGATGGGTCGGTGGAGTGTTGCATTGGAGAGTTGCTTAGTCCACCAGGAGAGATCGTCGACGAGATGCCGCACGGAGTGATGTGGCACGAAAGGACTTGCACTGGAGATGCTGAGCATGCACTCCATGGAGGTAAGGTAGGCTCGACCATGTGGTACCACGAGACAGGTGTGAAGCAATTTGCCGTAGAGACGTTGTACTTCCAACAGCACATGAGTCGGTTGTTCCAGCCAAGTTGCAATAGCCATAAGATACTTCGACCTTTTGGCGTCGGCCAATGCAATGGTAAGGCGAAGAAGGTTCCAGAGAAGGCCGATGAAGATGGTAACGTGCGCGAAGGGCGTGTCTTTCGCAGGTTCCCAGGGAATTCCCATGTCCACCGAGTTCCTGTCAATGTCACTGAAGTCACAAGTGAAACGGGCGTCATCTTGAGAACGAGGTAAAATATGTGAGAAATTCGATATTGGAAATCGGCAATCCTCCCCAAACACTTCCAAGGTACCATCTTCAAAAGAGGAACCTTCGAACCAGAGTCTACTACCCGTCTGATGAAAAGTACTAGGAGACAAAGTAGTATGTAAACTTTGACGATACAAATTGTAACTAGCAAGATGTTGCCGCTCAATACGAAAAAAGAGATGATCATCCACCCATTTTGTGAGTGGACCCAATCCGGCAGCACGCAGAAGATCAGCTCCAGCGTCAGCCACATATCCATACGCTCCAGCCGAGGGACCCATGCCGAACGATGTGCAGGTGTCCACGCAGTATTCATCCTCGTCGATGCGAATGACCGTGGCAGGCCATTGAGAAGGTAACAAGGGAATAGTCCGATACGCTTCTGCCACGTCTCTCGTCGCCGCTTGAGAACCAGGTGGCAGATGACGAATAATGGAACAAACCGTGTCAAACGTGCCCCAAGTGCACGGGAAGTCGTCAGAGTCCACGCAGGAATTGATGGAAGGGGAAGGGTTGGACGGAGAGCATAGATAAGGAAATGAGAAGTTTTGGATAACGCGAAACTTGCTGGGTTTCCCACTTTTTGGTATGATAGAAACGGGGGATGTTTGAAAGGCGCCCAGGAGGTCAAGGAGTTGAGAACGATGGAAAGGTCCAATGTAACGACCGGTCTCCAATTCTCGTTCAATGATGCGATCGAAAGCTCCATGATGCTGGGAGAGTGAAGGGTGATTCGGAGGAGTCTGCGAGACAATGAGATGAGGCAAGTGCAGGTCAAAACCAAGACAAAAACCAGCAGGAATTTTATCATAGCGAGAAAGGAGTTCATGTTTTTGGAGCAGGTGCTCCCAAACGTCCGCATTATACGGGCACACCGGTTGTAGTCGCCTGAGCACGAGTGCAATACTGGGCTCCATGGGATGGTGAGAGGCATCCGGAGCAGAGATGCCGTTCGTCGTGATAACGCGTTGAACACCCTCTTCCTCGCTGCCAATCGACACAGAGAGGCTTTTCGGAGCTGCGTAGCAGTAACTGACGTTGGACCCGCTTGCTGACGGTGAGGGAGGAGTTGTCCCACAAATGATCGGCTGAGCACTCGACGAAGGAGTGATTGTGTCGTCCGAGACATACGGCGCACACGGGTGAAGGACATTGTCCGTGTGCGCCGTTGGAAAAACCCGAGGGAACGCGGGCGGCCTTATCAGAACGAGAAGGCTTGTTACGAGAGGGGGTGGAAGATGAACGATGTTCATCCCCAGGCCCATTGGGCCTCTCGTAAGGTGTTCCCGCAAAACTGTGGTTACTCTTCCGAGATCGACTCGACAAAGAGTCATCGTTGGAGGGAACGAAGGGAAGACCATGCATCCGCTGTGGGTTCAGCCGAGATGTAGTCCGGCCCACCACCACGGATGTCACCAGGATCAGACGCGTGATACCAATCGCAAACGCAAAGAATTTGCCGCATAACGCCAACAGTACGAAGTACAACGCAAAACGCCCCAGGGAGATGTGAGAAAGTTAATATTTGAACGAAATTAAACGAAGAACATTAGTACAACGATAATTTGAGAAAGGAAGCTACGGACCTTCAAATCAAACTCCTGATTTACCCGTACTCGTTCGGCATGATAGAGCTGATCGTAGACACTTGATAACTCAGAATTGTCGAGAATGGAGATGTTCCAGGCCCCTGCCGGCTGAGGAATGGCCTGGTGCCACGCACGACGCTGTTCTTCTTGATAAGTGAGTAGAGCGCGTGTCTCCAGCGCATCCTCCGAAGTCCAGTACTTATGTAACATGAGGGCACCAAAGAAGTTGGCTAGCATCACGACACGGGAGTCAGGCCAACCCCGTTGTTCGAGAGAGGCGATAAAGCGCGGAATGGCTCTAGAGAAGTCGAGTGGAGTGAGAAGGTGGTCTGGAATCACACCCGCGGCAGGGCGAGCGGCGCTCGCAGATATCCATGTAGCGGAACCATCCACACCCGCAGTGGCAACCATGCTGTCGTCGTCCGAAGTACGATAATTTACCCTTGCATCAGCGAGTCCTTTGTTAGTCCAGTAGTATAGTTCTACGAATTGAGCCTTGTCAATTTTTCGTAAGGCGAAATCCGCGACAAGGACTTCATCAGTGGCCCACTTGGGGCGCGGGCGATCTGGAATGATGATTTGGTGTATGCGGTTCTTCTTCCTATCTTCTTCGGCGATAATGCTGTCCTGTAGCTTTTTGGCTGCCAGATCTTGAGCGGCGGCTTCATCTACTAAACATTGTTGTTTCTGCGCTTCCAATGCGTCGGACTCCAGCTGAAGTTGCCATTGGACTTTCAAGGCTGAGTTCGTCGCATGCCAGAAGGTACGCAATGTGGCAGCTGCTTGAGTGTCGTCCAAGTCGTTACTAAGTAGCGGGGCACGGCAAGGTTCAAAAACCTCGGAGGAATAATCCGGGCATTGTTCGAGATTGGGATCTGCAACGAGTCTGGGCATCTGTTGCAGAAAAGGTGATTTTGATTCTAAATATCGATGATTAGAGACTAGGGACTAGTGATAAACAATCAATATACGCGTGCTTGCGCCGAGTTGGTGGTAGCGAGAAGAAAAGGATGCTTTTCTAACCTTAATCGGACCCTACATAGACTTTGTTTTTGGCACGTGCTCGTGCCTCACACCTACCTAAAACCAGATCTTTGCCTCATAACTCTGCAGCAACGTACAAGTAGCAAAGACTGTTCCGTGATTTTGCAAGCATGTGCTATAGTATCAGAACACTCTACTTATAATCTCAATTTTCAGACAATCAAAGGAGGAGTAGGCATTTTGGTGGCAGATGCGCTGTTGTGACTCGTTGTGACTTTGGTGACCATCTGTGACCGTCGAACGGCGCCACAATCAGCGGTTGGAGCGCTCAGCGCTACTTCAGTCAATCACACATAGGTAGTAGCGGTATAGAGCATTTCCATTCACTGGTGCTTCCGTGGCATGTTGAGGTTGGTTGACCATTCAAGATGCTTGCCGAATTTCTTTTTTCTTCATTTCTATCTAACCCATCTTGGTATGCGGGTGGCGCTGATGTCACTCATTTTGCACATTTAAGCTTTTTGATAACTGTAATGCCTACTCGTTCCTCATTTTCTCGATTAAACTCGTAAAAATTACATGGGTGTATTGCCACATACTCTATGCACATAATCATGGAACCATTTTCAATTACACTTCATGTACAGCGAGCTACAGGTGAATTCAGTGAAATGTCACACTAAAGTCACGTGATGAACCAGAGTATGAATGAGGCCTATCTTAGCTGAAATGCTCTTTCCTAGACATGACGTTATAAGAGGCCCCCGGAAGCTCCCTATAATGTTCGGCCGAAAATTTGCCTGTTTGAGGCCAAAATTTTGCATTTTCCTTGTCCATTTTTGCCTATTTGATGCCTTGGGGAGCCACTCCAGGGCTCCAAACATGCCAATGTCTGTCCGATTCTTGCCTATTCTAGGCCTCCAGCCGACCTTCAGGGCAGGCTTTTTCAACTGTTGCTATGTGAATCTGTATGATCAATGAGCGCCAATCATCTCTAAGCTTGAAAATCTACATTGTGAGGTCTGTTCTGTGTGGAACATCGAAGTTCATTACTGTGATCTCTTCCCATTACTCAACCCCGGTCACAAATTGCCTAGTCCCATACTCAATGCTTTCGGGGCAATTATCCAGGATGTTCCCTGTGAGCAGTTTCATGCTGCTGATGACAATGATGGGGAGAGGCATTGGAATGCACTTACTTCTGTTGCAGTTCTGCAGAAGTTGCCAAAGTTGAAGATTCCCGGTGGGTGCATGTTAAGAATGTAGTTTCTTGAGATGTTTAGATAGTGCATTCACTTGAATTTGACCTGCCAAACATGCAATATTGCCTTGTCATACTATACTTCTGTTGTGACATTTTGTGACATGTGACTACCCTTGTCCAGTTTTGCGTATTCAACACTTGGAATCATGCCTATTTGAGGGCCATTTTGGAGGGTCTTGACGGCTGAACATCATAGGGAGCTTCCGGGGGCCTGTTATAAGACAATATAAAGTGATATATACCTCTGGGCCTGGCCTGATTACATTGCTTTATAGAGATATATTTCCACATCCACAACATATAATCTTATGATGACCTTGGAATGTTGTCCACCCACGTGCGTCTCGCGTGCCAGGGCACAAACTTCAAGCATGCCACTCTGCCCCGCTTGCTGGAAATCAATTACTATATTTTATTTTTGACACGACTTTTCTCCACCTTGCTCCATCTCTTACAACATATGGTGCCAAGTTCCCTGTCTCAACAATGTAATTCGCTCCACCTCACTTTCGCAGTATCATAAATGTGCAAATCAAACTGCATCATCATGAGGTATGGATATTTGCCACAAGATATAAACCCCAGTCCGTTGTGAAATTTTAGCATCCTCTGGAGATTCAATATTACATGAGCTTTTCCCACTGGCTGATATTCTACTTTCTCTTCAGGTCCTTTCCTGCCTGGCAACATCTCCCGATCGACTTCTTCATATATGTTGTTGGGTCAATGTGATGATTGATCCATCTGAATTCCCGGTATGTCCCAAATTCATTGTGCATAGTGCTGAGTGCTTACTATTTCATTGGTGTCACAGCTCATAAGTTGCGACTCGTGAGACATGCAAACATTGCAAGTTGCAGCCCACTGGCATTCTCCATATCAGGTGCCTCTCCCAGTACACCGACGAGCAATGATAATCAAGCTTTGATGAAGCCATGTTTAGGCATTCTCAAAAATCATGCATGGGGGGCCCTTGACTCTGTACCACCACCATGGACAGAATTCCCATGCTAAAAACGCGGGCAAGGATGAGCCATCGCAGCTCACAGCAAAAACTGGCCATTAAAACTTATAACATCAATAAAACAATAAACATATGTATGAACATCCTCCTCCTCATCACCCAAATGAAGCAACCCAACAACAACAGAACAAACAACACACCTGAAACACACCCCACACGCAACACCTATTGACGAACATTGAACCGAATCATCATAGGACAACCGACAACCAACACTCACCAAGAATACAAAAGATAACACCAATCACACCCAAATGTAAAGATCCACCCTCACACCATGCCCCATACTAACACACAACACCGCCTAAATTGCCCCCCTTGGGAAATCACAGCGACAATAAGTCTTATTAGACCACTGCCTCAATCAAAATTGAACTAAACCCAGCCACGATGCCCTCGCTGAACTAATCTGCCTCCCTAATCTCAACCAGCTGCGCTAGAAACAGAAGTATAAAAACCTGCAGACCCCACTCACTATCTTCGTCCCAGCAGACATGAAAGACAAGGAACCTTCTTCTATTAAGGCAGTATCTCAAGCCTCCCGCCCCTACCCCACCACTCCTCGTCCTAATCCACAACCCCCCACTCGGGACCAAAGTACTTTCCTCCTGACACTCTATAGGAAGACGTCAACTTAGAACAAGCCATGGATCTGATACCGTATAAACCCTCCCCACCCTCCCCACCCTCCCCACCCTCCCCCTCTGACACACCTACCCCCACGCCTCAGGGGAACCATGTGCACCCACTCCAACACGACCTCCTCGTATACCAGGATTTTAAAGTAACAATGTCCCATGTTGACGACGACAAACTGCCGAACAGTGACCTCACGAGTTCAATCCATGCACCGAATAACTCCAAAGGTGATCACCAAATGAGTGCCCCGCCAAGCTCCAAAGCAAGACATGAACCCACCGCTGAGGAACAAGCCATCCTAGATCATCTAGCTCTGGCTGACACGAACAGGTCTGTTCTCAGCCAGAATGGCCTGACTACTCGCACTGCCCTACCCCAGTTCACACCGACTCCAAATGGGGGATTCCCAGTAGTACATATGTCCCACTCAGCTCAGATATTTGACCACCTCGACAACAGAGTTCTCCTTGCCTGGTTCCAAGTTGAACACCCTAAGTTCTTAGTACGGGTGTTCGACCACACAGGAAAAGACGTTGCAGAGTGTGCTGCCATCCTTGCAGAGCGCATCCGTGCTAGCATCGCCACCATCACAGAGTTCATCCAACAAGATCCCCCTCATATACACGTCTCCCCCCACAACCCCAGGGAGGTAGAGAAGCGAAACACCTCCCAATGGGCTTCCTGGTCCACACAGTAACAGAAGAGACCAAAAACCTGATCCTAAACCAACATATCTGGTCCAACACGGACCTCACATTCGAAGCTCTCCCATTTAACTGCAACCACCCCCCAGAACTTTTGTTCTGTCTATCTGGCTACATGACCTTAGACACCCAGACCATCCTTCAGACCGTCCATGACACTTGATCGTGCGAGGAAAACCGCACACCCACAACTTCATCGAGTCCGCTCATGTCGAACTCCTCAACTTCAAGATAACGGGGGGACTGTCCGTCCCACGCTTTAACATCCTCTCCACCAGTCCCACCAATGATGCCAAGACCTGGACTAACCTGCACAGCTTCCTTAGCACCCTTAACTACCCAACCAGCTTTGACAGTTGTGGGACGTCGACAGCCCTCTCCGCATGCCAGATATGCCACTCGCTAGCCCACCCAAGAGGATTATGTCCATTTCCGCTCGTCACACTCTGGAATGGCCCCTGAATGGGCAATAGGAACACTGGGAATGGACTGTGCCAACCTGGGAAAACCAGAGGCGGAAATGGGAGACTCAATCGCAATGTCTGATATATTGTACAACCACGCCCCATGCCAAATTCCCTACTTTCCTACCTACAGCTAGATGTACCAAAACCTAACCCCCTCTCAGCCCACACATGTACCCATCCCACCTACATAGCCTAGCTACACACCCCATCCTACGTACATCAATTCCAGTCCTTTCTAAACCATACGAACCCCCACCCCCATCATATAATAAGCGCCACAATGGTTCTGTCCTAGGCCCAGCTCTGAAAGATCAAATGAACCGTTGCGAACGTAAGACAGGTTTGAATGAGACGCAAACCATCAAATTAAAGACACCTTGCCCAAATATACTGGTCATGGAAGCAAGACAGGAAAGCAGGAGTCGTCTCAAAACAGCATGGTGCACACCAGACCACGGAAACCTATTTAGGTTCGGACGAGCCATGCCGAGAGGCTTAAGTTTTCACTAGTAGATGATACCAATGTCCTGGGCACTGATAATTGTCGAAAACGCTAACATAGTCCACTGCTAATGGGCCAGACATGTTGATTCTAAGACTACATAATGATCATAATGTAGTCTTAGTAGTACGATCACCCCAAACACTCACATAAACTCCCCAAATCACGGTCGTTTTGTCGGTAGTGGTGCAGGCATCCTAAGTACCAGAGGAGGACCTCCTCAAACCACTGGGAGACCCTCCAATGACCGCTCTCGGGATTTCAGAAGTGGACATGCCAACCAAAGGCACACCCAACCCCAACATCAACCCCAACCTCAAACGAGGGACCCACCAACACAAAATACGGCCGCACACGCCCTCCGAAACCAGATGCAGGAACCTATCCACAGAACAGGAAACAATACAACACCAACAAATCCAGTGAGACACCCCAACCAATGCACCAAGTAAACACAAACTCGAATGAGCACAAAAGAACCAGAGTGAACATCAAAATAGCCACCCTCAATATGAAAGGACGGACCTCGACTAATCTTGCACAGAACCAAATATCTAAATGGACAACAGTAAATCAAACTGTAAGAGATAAAAAGATAGGCATATTGTGCCTTCAAGAAACACACCTGACTGTGGACCACAAAAATCAAATTGACACTCTATTCTCCTGGCACCTGCGAGTCCTAAGCACGAGTGACCCAACTAGATCAGGCAACTCTGCAGGAATTGCATTCGTTCTAAATAAAGAAATAGTAAATACTGCAGACACCACAATGAAAGTCCTGGTGCCAGGACGAGCGGCAGTCTTATCTATGAAATGGCACAAAAATGAGACAATCAACATTCTAAACATCTACGCACCAAATAACATAAACGAACACCGAAACTTCTGGGAAAAAATCAGTTCAGAATGGACAGAGACACACACTGGCAATATTGACTTCATGATGGGTGACTTTAATGTCACCGAAGAACCGATTGATCGTGCCCCCACAAGGCACAATCACGAATCAGCCACTGAAGCCCTAAGAGAACTAAGATCAATGCTCAACCTACAAGACACCTGGCACCTCGAAAACCCAAATACACGCACCTTCACATTCAGTAGTAACCACAATATACTATCGCATCTAGACAGAGTCTACACCTCAACATGCCACTTAAACAGCATGACAGACTGGAACTCACAGATCAGCCACATCCTGACGGACCACCACATGGTGTCGACAAGGTTCGCACCACCCGGACTACCACACATAGGGAGAGGAAGATGGTCATGGCCAATAGGAATAATGAAAGACGAGAACCTAATCAAACAAATTATAAACCTAGGGATTACTAACCAACGACGAATGGAAGAGATAAATGTATGAGATGACACCACCAACCTGCAAAATTTATGGAATACCTTCAAAAAGGAAATAACCAACTTAGCAAAAGAAACTCTGAAAATACACCTAGGAAAAGTCAACCAACGAATACGGGCACTAATGAAAGACCTACGCAGAACAACAAACCTAAAGGACATAGACTCCTCTGAAAACACTAGAATAAATCGCATTATCCTCGAAAAAGAAATAGAACACTTACAAAAGAAGAAAAACAAAAAGCCCAACTAAAAGCACAATCACAATGGGTGTCACAAGGTGAGAAAATAAGCAAATACTGGTCAAAAATAAACAGTCAGAGAAAGCCGAGAGACATTATATATTGACTACACATACCAGAATCCAACAACTTCACCACAAAGTCAGAAGAAATGGCAGAAATAGCGAAAGCATACCACAAAAAAATACAAACAGCCGACAATCCCCAACACAAGGACCACACTCGACAAAATGCGAGAAAAGTATCACTAGAAGAGATACTGGCAAATCAGAAAATCAAAGCACAAACAAGCCAACTAAATGAACTCTTACAAGAAGAACATGTCCTAAACGCGCTGATGTCATCGAAATCTGGGAGTGCCACCGGGATGGATGGTATCCCATATGAACTGTGGAAACACATGCATGAAAAATACACAGAAGCAAATAAGAAAGAGCAACCAAGTCTGAATATAATCAAAATGCTCACCATCGTAATGAACAATATCCAACTTCACAGAGTCAACCAGGATTCAGACTTCACCCTAGGATGGATGTGCCCGCTGTATAAGAAAAAGGACCGCTGTAGAGACTCGTGCATCTCATAGTGTGATATGGCGCTTTACACTAGGGAGTATACAGCACCAACTCGCAGCATCACTCTGTGTACCATCCACAGTGATTCCTATATGACGCGCAGCTTTCCCGTGCAACGCGCGCCATGCACGCACCATTCCCGCGCTTCATGATGTATGCGCGCGCGTTCCCACGCTTGCGCGCCCTATAGCGCCAGCCATCCAGATGCATCCATCCACTGTCCACCAAGCTCCCTAGTGCATATATTTCCATTTCCTTTATTAGCATAGTTCCACCTTTATTTTTATCATAGTTTCTCACTCATATATATTTTTACATACCTACTCGGTAGCGCTTCGGCTCCGCATGAGCGCGCTTAGGCGCGCTATATAAGCGCCAGCAGTACATACTATTATTTACCTTACTTTTCACCCAACTTTACCTAGTACTTACTACTTAGAAAGTCACAGTAGAAATCTATTCATTAGCACAACACATCTCACATCCTTTATCTTGCTTATATCTTCACATAAGTTTAGTCTCTCTTATTTCCGCTTACACGCGCGCGCTTTCCCGCGCTTCGCGCTAATACGCGCGCGCGTTCCCGCGCCTTCGTACCTTGCGCGCACCTGCGCTTTCTCGCGCTTCGCTGAAGCGCATACCTCTAGATCTCCGCTGCACCTGCTTCCCCTTTAGGGTCGAATGCACTTGCCATCTCAAGTATCGCAGACTAGGCAACGCACGACCTACAACTTTTTAGATACAGTCAGGAGCATTTCTTTGTTCCTCTCAGTATTGTTGTTTCTACACCGCACTAGAATAGAGAATTACCAACCCATAACACTACTAAACACAGACTATAAAATACTCACCGAAGCTCTCGCTATACAACTAACCAAAAACATACACCAACTAATCCACCCGAATCAATGCGGCTTCGTGAAAGGGCGATCCATTTTCGACCCGATGTAAAAACAACAATACAGAGAGGAGCAAATGAAGCTCCTGACTGTATCTAAAAAATGTTGTAAGGTCGTGCATTGCCTAGTCTGCGTTACTTGAGGAGACAAGTGCGTTCGACCCTAAAGGGGAAGCGAGTGGAGCGAAGATCTAGAGGTACGCACTGAAGCGAGGCGTTGACCTGCACCAAACCGGTTCGGTGCATGGATGACCAATACTCTCTCATGAGTCATATACCCTGAAATACCACTATGAAACCCTTTTCCCTTTTATCTGAAGTTGGACTGAGGCTAAGGGAATATTTTTTGCTTTTCTTTTTATTTTTCAAGTCTGTATACCAGCAGCCTGAATATTTTAGTACATTTAATTCCGCGATGAGTTTTGCTTAGTCAGCCATGGTGATGACTCAGACAAAATCCCACACATGTCAGGTGACTGTGAAAAATATTTCCCACATATGTTGTCCTGGAAAAACATTAGTAAACCCCTAAATACTAGGCTCACGTCATTCTCACCCTTCAAAGCAAAGCAAAGACAGCCACACACAGGATTCATATCATGTGATACTTCTTACTCTCCTTCTGGATTTGTCATCAGGGGTTGGACAGGTCACATGACTTAGCAAAATACCCAATGACTCACTATGACTCCCTCTGAATATATGACTCACTATGACTCACCTTGCACATATGACTCATTATGACTCTTGGTGACTCTTGAATACACTAGTAGCACAGCCACATTTATTGTGTATATAATGACCCCAGTTTTTGAAATAATGACAAGCGAACAGCAGCAGATAGTAGGGTGTTTTTCAGCCCATCCAACACTAAGTTGTGAGTAAGGTGTGATAAGTGTCAGTACCAGTGTCAAGAACTGTCTTAAGACTGAAAGGAACATTCTCAAGAGACAGTAATACTGCAAGCTCATCATACTGAACGACCAGCTGTGAGCTCACTGTGTGCAACAACCAGCAAGCAAGGTACAGCCACAGTTATATTCTGATTTCTATTATTATTTTTCTTTTCTTTTACTTTCACCAACCTTTGGTGGTCTTTGTCCAGAAATATATTTCCAAAATATTCGTGTTGTCTCTACGTCCACCTAAGACTCAGAAGTAGCATAGTGGGGAGACTTTAGGAATTGATAGTGAAGCTTGACCTCACTCATCTGAGTAGCGATACTGAGCCAAGATATTCTGTGCTTGCTAGGCTTTAGCCGTTGAAGAGGGGACTTGGTAGTAAACCCAAGGATGTCCGTTCCTGAGTCTGTTTGAATACTCAAAGAAGAGTTCCTTGACAGCAGGTTCAATATTGAGCTAAGAGTTCTACAATAAAGCATTTGATTAGTCTTGACCTTTGATTCTACCTGTTTTGTGCTGAGGGGGTTTATCATTGTAATTCTGCACCATTTCTTTGGAGTATAGTTGGTACGAAGCACTGTTGTTGAAAGGGAACTTGAGGAAGAATCCCGTATATTCTCTTGGTCATCGCCATACTGTCAGGCTGACCATTGTTTGTTTGTTCACATATTACAGTGACCTATTTCCATATAATACGAGGGAACGGACGTGCATAATATCCCGTATGATACGGGCCAGCGGACCATGGGCCCATGATAAAAATATCCTCGACTATGACGGATGGGCCGGGAGGCAAATTATTCCTGATGGAGGCGGGTGGGCCCATGCAGGGGATATATAGAGTAGATGAGTGGGCCGATGTACATGAATATTAGGTAGACGGGTGGGCCAAGGTAGTTGGATATTATGCAGATGGGTGTATTAAGGTAGATGTGTATGAGATAGATGGGTAGGTACTTGTTATCACATTCACGGGTGGGCCCAGACACATATTAAATTAGATGGGTGGGCCGAGGGTATTATACAATATTGTATTATACGGGTGGGCCCAGACGCATATTAATTAGACCGGTGGGCCGAGGGCGTTGTATGGGATGTTGTATCAGACGGGTGGGCCGAGGGTGGTATAAAATATAGATGGGTGGGCCCATGTGTATCATAATTGTAAAACGATGGAGCTGAGGTAGTTGTACATCAACCAAATCAGAGGAGGTAATAAAATCAAAGTTACCAAGTTCCTGGAGCAGCAGGTGATCTCCTGACATGGCCTTTGATGGTGCACAGGTTGTCTTGCAAAATTTGGAATCCGGGGTGCGAAGCTTGTGTTACCCTATGAGAAGCCAAGTTCCGATTACCAACCTTTGGGTCAACCGTACTCAGAGGAGGTAATAAATCAAAGTTCCTGAGTTCCCGGAGCAGCAGGTGATCTCCTGACATGGCCTTTGATGGTGCACAGGTTGTCTTGCAGAATTTGGAATCCAGGGTGTGAAGCTTGTGTTGCCCTATGAGATGCCAAGTTCTGACCACCCAAATTTGGGTCAACCGTACCGACTTCCAAGTTCCGGGACCCGGGAGTCGACAAATGAATATCTGATAACCAGCACACTTCCAATCAGGTAGTATTTCATTGAGCAATGAATCATCCAAGGGGTCTCTTATCAGACTCGGTAGTCAATATAGGCAAATGATGATGAAAACATGAAAGTTGTTATTATGCTATTTTTCAAACCCGAGACCCTGAAACCCATTGTTCAACATGTCCATTTTTCACTCACTGCACAAATCACCAAGTTTCGAGTGCCAAAGCGTGAAACTTGAAACCCAGTGTGCAACATGTCCATTTTTCATGTACATTACACAATTCATTGAGTTCCGAGTGCCAAGTGCCGAAACCCGAACCCCGAGACCCGAAAATATGTATGCAACATTTCCATTTTTCACTTGTTGCACAAATCACCGAGTTTTGAGTGCCAAAGCGTGAAACTTGAAACCCAGTGTGCAACATGTTGATTTTTCATTTATATAACCCAAATCATAGAGTTACGAGTGCCGAGGGCCGAGGGCCGAACCCCGAGACCCGAAAATATGTACACAACATGTCCATTTTTTACTCACTGCACAAATCACTGAGTTTCAAGTGCCAAAGCGTGAAACTGGAAAGCCAGTGTGTGACATGTTGATTTTTCATTTATATCACACAAATAACCAAGTGCCAAGTGCCAAGTGCCGAAACCCGAAGCCTGAGACCCGAAAATATGTATGCAACATTTCCATTTTTCACTTGTTGCACAAATCACTGAGTTTCAAGTGCCGAAACCCAAAACTCGAAACCCGGCATGCAACATGTCCATTGTTCAATTATATTACACAAGTCATTGAGTTCCGAGCTCCGAGGGCCGAAACCCGAACCCCGAGACCCGAAAATATGTACACAACATGTCCATTTTTCACTCATTGCACAAATCACCGAGTTTTGAGTGCTGAAACCCAAAACTTGAAACCCGGCATGCAACATGTTGATTTTTCATTTACATCACACAAATCATTGAGTTCCGAGGTCCGAGGTCCGAGACCCGAACCCCGAACCCCGAAAATATGTGCACAACATGTCCATTTTTTACTTGTTGCACAAATCACCGAGTTTTGAGTGCTGAAACCTGAAACTCAAAACCCGGCATGCAACATGTCCATTTTTCATTTATATTACACAAATCATCAAGTTCCGAGTGCCGAGGGCCGAAACCCGAACCCCGAGACCCGAAAATATGTATGCAACATTTCAATTTTTCACTTGTTGCACAAATCACTGAGTTTCAAGTGCGGAAACCCGAAACTCAAAACCGGGTGTGCAACATGTCCATTGTTCAATTATATTACACAAGTCATTGAGTTCCGAGCTCCGAGGGCCGAAACCCGAACCCCGAGACCCGAAAATATGTACACAACATGTCCATTTTTCACTCATTGCACAAATCACTGAGTTTTAAAGTGCTGAAACCCGAAACTCGAAACCCGGCATGCAACATGTTGATTTTTCATTTATGTCACACAAATCATTGAGTTCCGAGGTCCGAGGTCCGAGACCCGAACCCCGAACCCCGAAAATATGTGCACAACATGTCCATTTTTTACTTGTTGCACAAATCACTGAGTTTCAAGTGCCGAAACCCAAAACTCGAAACCCGGCATGCAACATGTCCATTGTTCAATTATATTACACAAGTCATTGAGTTCCAAGCTCCGAGGGCCGAAACCCGAACCCCGAACCCCGAACCCCGAAAATATGTACACAACATGTCCATTTTTCACTCATTGCACAAATCACCGAGTTTTGAGTGCTGAAACCCGAAACTTGAAACCTGGCATGCAACATGTTGATTTTTCATTTACATTACACAAATCATCGAGTTCCAAGTGCCAAGGGCCGAGACCCGAAGCCCAAGACCCGAAAATATGTATGCAACATTTCCATTTTTCACTTGTTGCACAAATCACCGAGTTTCAAGTGCTGAAACCTGAAACTCAAAACCGGGTGTGCAACATGTCCACTGTTCAATTATATTACACAAGTCATTAAGTTCCGAGGGCCGAGGGCCGAAACCCGAACCCCGAGACCCGAAAATATGTGCACAACATGTCCATTTTTCACTCACTGTACAAATCACTGAGTTTTGAGTGCTGAAACCCGAAACTCAAAACCCGGCATGCAACATGTTGATTTTTCATTTACATTACTCAAATCATCGAGTTCCGAGTGCCGAGGGCCGAGACCCAAAGCCCAAAACCCAACATCATGTACACAACATGTCCATTTTTCACTCATTTCACAAATCACCAAGTGTCGAGTGTCAAAACCTGAAACCCGGTACTTCAAATGGACACAAATTGTATTTGTATGTATTATCCATTGGTGTAGGGCTCAAATAACCTGGGAATTGTATTTGTCAGTACTCGGTACTTAGGACTTGGGACTTGGGACTTGGGACTTGGGACTTGGGACTTGGTACTTGGTACTTGGCACTCAGTGATCGGTGGTCAGTGGTTGGTACTTGGGACTCGGTACTCGGTACTCGGTTCTCGGGACTCGGTACTCGGGACTTGGGACTCGAGACTCGGGACTCAAGACTTGAGACTTGGGACTCGGGACTCAGGATTCGGGACTCAGGACTCGGGATTCGGGACTCGAGACTTGGGACTCAGGACTTGGGACTCGGGATTCGGGACTCGAGACTCGGGACTCGGGACTCGGGACTCGAGACTCGGGACTCGGGACTCGGGATTCGGACTCGAGACTCGGGACTCGGGACTCGGTACTTGGTACTCGGTCCTCGGCACTCGGTGATTGGTGGTCAGTGGTTGGTACTCAAGACTCGGTAGTTTCTCCCTGATACCCACCAAAAAACCCACACCCACAAGGTGGGTGTGGGTATATCATGGGGTATGGGTGGGGGTAGTGCTACTCATACCCTGGGGTTCACCCACACTATTCCCTATCGGTACTCGGTACTCGGCACTCGGTGATTGGTGGTCAGTGATTGGTACTCGAGACTCGGTAGTCAATATAGGCAAATGATAATGAAAAATGACAGTTGTAGTCCATGTCAAGGTGAGTGATTTGGTAGTCTTTCCTTGTCATTCAGCAAAACATCAGCAATAATGAAAAAATGAAAGTTGTTATTATGCTTAACTCCTTACCAAAGGTTGTAGTCCAAGTCCAGGTGAGTGTAGTGGTAGTCTTTTCTTGTCAATTGGTTATCTTGTTACTCATTACGCAGTACTTGGTACATGGTAATTGGTACTCAGTATTTGGTTTTGATACTCAGTATCTGGGAATCAGTAGTCAGCTTAATCAAGGTTGTAGTCCGAGTCTAGGTGAGTTTATTTGTAGTCTTTTCTCGTCCATTGGTTACCATGTGACCAAGATATAAGCTAAAGAAATCCAAAACATCAATAATGACAAATGAAATACATGTGTGCAGTAAGTGAGTCTAAAGATAAAGAATGAATATTAATAGCGAGACTTGCACATTATGTCGAGATATCCAACATGACAAGCCTGTGATGTGATCAGAGACCTGGAATAACACCCATATACATCCATTATAATAGCTTAAAAGCTTAG
This sequence comes from Suillus fuscotomentosus, assembly GCF_016647785.1. Classification (NCBI taxonomy): domain Eukaryota; kingdom Fungi; phylum Basidiomycota; class Agaricomycetes; order Boletales; family Suillaceae; genus Suillus; species Suillus fuscotomentosus. The sequence goes on from NW_024539734.1 coordinate 43,456, forward strand.
AAATATTCATGAAGGATTGATGTAATGATAGGCAAAATGATGTGTGGAGAGTGACAGTAGACATCTTTTATACAAAGTCACATTTATATATGATTCAGGCCAAAAATATCATTACAAATATGTAGGATAGATTGTAAACTACCCAAGGAACCCATACTGCCTACTGCCCTGAGGGTAGGGGGTGGGTAGAAGGGATATAGTGAAAATATGAGTTGACCCAGCATTAAAGTCCTACCACTGCTCAACTAACCATTTTCGATGCTTTGGGTCTTTGAAGTTTCCCACACTCAATTTCTTACCCATTTCACTTCCTCAGTACTCAATTCTTGGTTGATTTGTCTGTAAATTTATGTCTATGATACTTAAGATATTTGAAATGTACCCCAGGTTTCTGATTATGAAGATTCAATGTTTTGAAGGCATGGGCCCCTTATCAGGCAAAATGGCAAGTATGCACACTAGCTCACAAACTCCAGCCTATTGTGAGCTGATCTTGGTCATAAGAAGCAAGAATATAAGCTATGCTCATTATATATTAAAAGGTTGGATCATGGATGCAAGGGCAAGATACTGAAAATTGTGAAAAAATGTCACAAGTGCAATTGTCTATGCTTTGTTCCTGGAGAAGGATCCTGTGTGTCCTGGGCTGGTTATATGATATATCTACTCCGAATATGCTCAGGAATAGACTCCCTACAGTCCTTGAGGTCCAGCTTTACAGGGAAAAACCCCCAGCGGGTGAACCACCAGAAGAGGGGGAGGTACACTATACAATAAAGGATTACCCTATGGTCCTGAGCTCCTGATACATTGTTTCTATTGTTGAATAGATGATTGAGATATAATTCCAAAGTCTGTTCACCTAGAAATGAACACATAGGAACATATTTTGTATTTTTATGTATATATGCAATATCCATTTAAGCACCAAGTCTCAACTACCGATTACCAAGTCCCGACACTTGATAGTTGATAGTCAGTATTTGAGCTCCGAGTGCCAATATTGCCTACCAATATCTCAGTCAAATGATAACCAAACCAAGACCCAAGTTCCAAACCTGACTACCGAATACCAAATATCAGTACTCGGGACTCGGGACTATTGGCTGGAGTACCCAACTATTGATTCCCAGGTACCGAGAATTAGAACCAAGTACCAAGTACCTGACTACTGATTCTCGGGTACCAAGTATCAGAACCAAGTACCAAGTACCCGACTACTGATTTGAAGTACCGGGTTTCGGGTTTCGGCACTCGACACTTGGTGATTTGTGCAATGAGTAGATGGGCATGTGGCATACATGTTTTTGGGCTTCGGGTTTTAGGATTCTGCCCTTGGCACTCAATGATCTGTGTAATGTAAATGAACAATGAACATGTTGCACACCGGGTTTCGAGTTTTGGGTTTCAGCACTTGAAACTCGGTGATTTGTGCAACAAGTGAAAAATGGAAATGTTGCATACATATTTTCAGGTCTCGTGGTTTCGGGTTTCGGCCCTCGGCACTCGGAACTCAATGAATTGTGTAATGTACATGAAAAATGGACATGTTGCACACTGGGTTTCAAGTTTCACGCTTTGGCACTCGAAACTCGGTGATTTGTGCAGTGAGTGAAAAATGGACATGTTGTGTACATATTTTCAGGTCTCAGGCTTTGGGTCTCAGCCCTCGGCACTCGGAACTCGATGATTTGTGTGATATAAATGAAAAATCAACATGTTGCACACTGGGTTTCAAGTTTCACGCTTTGGCAGAACTCGAAGTTGTTGATTTAGATATCACCCAAAACCTGAACACCCGAATGTCAAATTTTCAGTGCCGAACCCCCAACCCTGACTGCCGGGTGCTGAGTCCCGAAGTCCGGAACTCAGGATTTGACATTTGAGATGAATGAAATTTTTCAGACATGTTTGAATTAATCTACGTATATCTATAAACATTTCACTAACCCCTGAACCCTGAAAGATATTTTTGTTGTCTTACATACCAAATTCCGAGTTCCGAGTTCCGGGACCCCGGACCCCCGAAACCCGGCAGTCCACAATTTCGGAGTTCGGGGGTTGGTAAAATGTGTATGGATATATGAAGGGTTGGTTTAAACATTTTAAAAGATGTCTCATATCAAATGTCAAGTCCCAAGTTTCGATTTCCGGGTTTCAAGAGTGCTGAGTCCCGAAGCCCGGAGTCCCGAAACCCGGAGTCCTGAAACCCGGAAATCAAAACTCGGGACTTGACATTTGATATGAGACATCTTTCAGAAATGTTTCAATCAACCTTTCATATATCCATGCACATTTTACCAACCCCTGAACCCTGAAATTGTGGACTGCCAGGTCTCGGGGTTCGGGGGTCCCGGAACTCGGAACTCGGGAAATTTGGGGAGATCAATAAAATTTGATTTACCCATGTTTAAAATATATTTTTGTTCTACATACCGAGTTCCGAGTTCCGGACCCCCGGACCCCGAGACCCGGCAGTCTTGGGGTTCGGGGTTCGGGGGTCCCGGCACTCAGGAACTTGGGGAGATTTGGGGAGATCAATAAAATTTGATTTACAATTGAGTTGATTGGCAAACACATTGACTTACCCATGTTTGAAATATATTTTTGTTTACACATACTGAGTTCCGAGTTCCGGGTTCCGGACCTCCGAACCCTGAAACCCGAGACCCGGCAGTCCACAATTCTGGGGTTCGGGGGTTGGTAAAATGTGTATGAATATATGAAAGGTTGAATGAAACATTTTTGAAAGATGTCTCATATCAAATGTCAAATCCCGAGTTTCAACTTCTGGATTTCGGGAGTGCCGAGTCCCGAAACCTGGAGTCTTGAAACCCGAAATTCGAAACTCGGGACTTAACATTTGATATGAGACATCTTTCAAAAATGTTTCATTCAACCTTTCATATATTCATACACATTTTGCCAACCCCTGAACCCCAGAATTGTGGACTGCTGGGTCTCGGGTTTTGGGGTTGGGGGGTCCAGAACTCAGAACTCAGTATGTGTAAACAAAAATATATTTCAAACATGGGTAAGTCAATGTGTTTGTCAATCAACTCAATTGTGAATCAAATTGTATTGATCTCCCCAAATTTCCCCCGAGTTCCGAGTTCCGGACACCCGATACCCGAGACTCAAATTGTATTGATCTCCCCAAATTTTCCCAAGTTCCAAGTTCCGGACACCCAACACCTGACACCCGGCAGTCTCGGGTATCGGGTGTCCGGAACTCGGAACTCGGGGGAAATTTGGGGAGATCAATACAATTTAATTTACAATCGAGTTAATTGACAACACATTGACTTAATCATGTTTGCAATATATTTTTGTTTAGACATACCGAGTTCCGAGTTCCGGACACCCGATACCCGAGACCCGAGACTGCCGGGTTTCGGGTGTCGGGTGTCCGGAACTCGGAACTTGGGAAAGTTTGGGGAGATCAATACAATTTGATTCACAATCAAGTTGATTGACAAACACATTGACTTAACTATGTTTGCAATATATTTTTGTTTAGACATACCGAGTTCCGGACACCCGATACCCGAGACCCGGCAGTCTCAGGTTTCGGGGTCCGGGGGTCCGGAACTCGGAACTCGGTATGTCTAAACAAAAATATATTGCAAACATAGTTAAGTCAATGTGTTTGTCAATCAACTTGATTGTGAATCAAATTGTATTGATCTCCCCAAACTTTCCCAAGTTCCGAGTTCCGGACACCCGACACCCGAAACCCGGCAGTCTCGGGTCTCGGGTATCGGGTGTCCGGAACTCGGAACTCGGTATGTCTAAACAAAAATATATTGCAAACATGGGTAAGTCAATGTGTTGTCAATCAACTCGATTGTAAATTAAATTGTATTGATCTCCCCAAATTCTCCCAAGTTCCGAGTTCCGGACACCCGATACCTGAGACCCGGCAGTCTCGGGTTTCGGGTTTCAGGGGTTGGTACATCTCGGTTTGGGGTTTGGCACTGAAAATTTGACATATATATTTTTGTGAGTGTTGTGCTTCTGGTGTCCATGCTTAGAAATAGGATTTGTTGCACACCAGGGTTCAGGTAGTGGGGTTTTTCCACTTCAGTCCTGGATTATTGGTCAATGCCACACATGATCGATTCATGTTTTTGTGCTTAGGGGTTTAGATTTGGTGGTTGATGGTAGGTATATGCACTCATAGTGTACATGTATCCTATGTGTTTGATTCGCTGGTGGCTACATCAGCTGTATGTCTTGATGGAACATATCTAGGCTCACCCATATATGTAATACACCCCCGTCAGGCCCGCCCATCTATGTATTATCCCCCACGTCAGCCAACCCATCTATGTAATACATCCTATGTTGGCCCACCCGTCTATATAATACATCCTGCATCGGCCCACCCGTCTATATAATTATACCCCACCTCGGCCCACCTGTCTATGTAATAAATATTTTATAGCACCCTCGGCCCACCGGTCTATTTGATATCCCTTTCGTCGGCCCACCCGTATATGTAATACATTCCACGTCGGCCCACCTGTATATGTAATACACCCTACGTCAGCCCACCCGTCTATGTAATATTTCCCTACCTCGGCCCACCCATATATGTAATACACCCACGTCGGCCCGCCCAGTCTATATAACAATATTTGCCTTACATCTCTCTTCAGCCCAGCTGTCTATAATATCCTACTCTACATATTACCCAGATGGGCCCACCCATCTCCATGAATGATCATATTCCCCCGGCCCATCCGTCAACATTAAGGATATATATATCATTGGCATACATGGGCCCACCCGTCTCCATCAGAAATAATATGTGTCCCGGCCCATCCGTCATCATCGAGAATATACATAACATGGGCCCATGATCAGCTGGCCCGTCTCATACGGGATATTATGGAGGTCGGGTGGCCCATATAATACGGAATTTGTCACTGAAGGGGCTCGTTTGTTTTCCTGTCAAAGTCCATAGATTGGATTGACCATTGTATTACTGATCTTGCAGAAGTATCCTTAGCTGAATATACTTTGGGTAGGATACAACTAGCCACCCATGAACGACCACATTATCAGTCATTGGTATTTGTCTGAATCGCTGACCATGGAGATATTTGTTTTTATAGGTGTTTATCTAGAGATCATCTATCTAAGAAGAGATTGCGCCTCAGTAATACGAAACAGAAAACAAAATGACCTGGACACACCCTGGCAAGAACAAGTCAGAGTAGCTGAAGATGGCAGCCCTATAAGATCACTTGAGGCCTGGATAGGCAATGAGACAGAACAAACAGCATCCTGGGAATAAACCTTAACAAAAATCGAAGACAACCTCATCAGGTGGAACATGGGACACCCATCCCTCAATGGAAAGAAACTGATTGTACAAATGGTAGTCGGAGGAATGATGCAATTCCTCACAAAGGCACAAGGGATGCCTAGAAGCATCAAGAACGCCATCACCAAGTTAATAAGAAACTTTATATGGGACAGGAAAACAACCCCACCAATAAGCACAGGAAGACTGGAAAGACCCATCGCCAAAGGAGGCCTTGGTCTCCTAAACATCAAAGCAAGGAATGAAGTGATAGACATAACATGGCTACGAACCTACATGGACATAACACATCACAGACCAACATGGGTGTTTGTTGCTGACGCCATAATCAACACATTAAAACCAGAAGCAATCACTAATAACACTGACCTACGTATGTTCCTGACATCCTGGAACCCCCCCGCCAAGGGTAAACAAGCAAATAAACTGCCATATATAATCACAAACATGTTGAAAACTGCCAAAAAACACCATGTAAGCTTCGCACCTTTAAAGATCTCCGACAACCTCAAAAACCAACTCCCAGCCTGGCTACATCTAGGCGCCCCACCAAGAACATACCATAAGACCAAAAATAACTGCCTAAAACAAACACACCGAGTAATATCAGTGAAACATCTAAGAGACACTGCCAAATGAGTAAAAAACCAAATATCCCACCAATGGAAAGCCACATGCACGTGCTCCAAATGTATCAACAATAGACTAGCAGGATGTAAGAACCCCCACCAATGCGCAAAGACCGCACAACACATACTAGATAGCCTCCTCCCAAAATATAACCCTAACACGACACCTAGAAAAGATCATTTAATGTTAACACATAGATGCCTTGAGAAAAATGTACAAGCTCGCACACGACCACAGGGAGAGATCCTATTCAACCCTTCTATCACAATACGGAACAGTCTGGCGGACTGCTTCCGCATCTTTGTAGACCCATCAAGACTGGTCGAAATACCAGCCTACAGACTATGTGTCCCTCTCAATGGAAGACAGACAATCGACAACACTCTCACCATCTTCACTGATGGCTCCTGCATCAACAACGGCAAATATAACGCAAAGTGCGGAGGAGGAATCTGGATTGAAGAACATCACCCAATGAACCGAGAAATCAGCATGCCCGGAACACACCACTCAAATCAAATAAGAGAACTTGTGGCAGTACTAGTAGCCCTACAAAACGCAAGCCCAATAACACCTGTTAAAATAGTAACAGATTCCAAGTATGTAATAAACCGACTAAACACTCACCTTGACGAGTGGGAGAATGCCGGATGGATCAACGTGGCAAACACCCAAATATTCAAAGCTATAGCATAGCAATTATGCCAACGCTCGGCACCCACTAGCTTCCAATGGATCAAGGGACACAGTCAAGTGGCAGGAAACAAGAGAGCAGACCACCTTGCCCGAAACAGCGCATCAAAAACACCCACCGACATTGTAGATACATACATACCTCGAAACTTTGACCTCCAGGGTGCAAAACTGTCAAAAGTAGACCAAAAAACAGCTTATAGAGTGTTAACGTTAAAGAAACACATAGATTACAAAAGACCAACCTTAGGCATGCTAGATATCATGAGGTACGCCATTGAAGTATTGAAAACCACACTAGAGACAGATGAAACGATATGGCGAGGATGCAGAAGCAACGACATCTCCAAAAAATCCAAGTCTTCCTATATAAAACGCTAAATAATGCCTTCCGAATTGGAGATTTCTGGATGCAGTTACCCAATCTCGGACACAGAGCACGATGCCAATCCTGCAGAGAAGAATCAGAATCGATGGAACATATATTAACCCAATGCACAAACCCAATAAGAAAGGGAATATGGAACCTAGCGAAAAACCTTTGGCCAGAGAAACATGGCCCATGGCCTGAACCATCTCTGGGACTCGTCTTAGGATGTGGCATCATATCACTTCCAAAAAATACACCAAACCAAGACAATAACGACAAGAAACGCACCGCGATAATAAAAGGGGCATCGCGCCTCCTGAGAATCCTAATATCAGAGTCGGCCTATCTTATATGGGTAATAAGGTGTGAGTGTGTCATCCGGGAACAAACACATACCATAACACAATGGACAAATACTATAAACCACAGGCTACAACTAGACAGAGTGGTAGCATGCAAAACAAAGCGATCAACCAAGACGATGTCACAAGTCTACCACACATGGGTTGATGTAATCACAACAAACAATGACAAATATGGAATGGAAAAAGATTGGGTAACCGCCCTAGAGGTTTTAGTGGGTATTAAACTACCCCAGCCCCCGCAGACTGAGGTGTCCAGGTAGTATACGGAGCCCCACACTACTCCCAGGAATGGAGTGTGCATAAGTAGCATTTTCCCTCGGACAGCACCAGTGCGTCGCTATAAGCATTTATTTAGGGCTAGACAGTGTCAGTTGCTAAATAATAAACTCGCTTTTCCAAAAAAAAAAAAAAATCATGCATCTCCGACGAAGCCAGTAAACGGTTCATTAAACGGTGTGAACTTGAGCTTTAGACTTTGGACTTTGTAGGCAGGATATGTGAAGCTGTACTGGATAACGGGCGTGACTGGCAGTGATAGGATGGGTAGTGTGCTTTCTCGGTAAACTGGATAACTTCAGGTAACTTCACAGATTGCGTTGTGTGGAACATGGGAAACAGTGAACATGGTCTTGGTGGTGCGACATTGTGCACTAAATGTCAGGTCGTCTGTGTCGAGCTTTGAAGCTTCAAGGATAGTGCAAGCCACGCAGCGGCAAGCACTTGTACTTTATATTGTAATATACAGGAAAGAAGCATTGCCCTTGGAAAAAACTGCAAAATATAATCATGTCTTAGTTTCACCGGTTTACTGATGATGGCAAGGGAGGGCTCTAGGCCTGAACTAGAAAAAGGAATTTAGTATCAGGTGCACATCAGGCGCCTGGATGTTGGGAGTTGACAGTACTAGTGGCACTTTACGGTACCTCATCATTCATGGATCCGAAGTTGGGGACCTCTACGAGTCACGACACATGTGACACCCAGTACATACTTGGATTATCACCTCGTAATCTTGTGCGGCGGCCTTAGCTCAGGGTCAGGCGCTGAAGCTCAAGTCAAACTAGACCGCCAGAAACTTTGGTTTCTAAAACATTCGCAATAGAATATCGCTCGAAGAGTCGAAGATAATGAGTGAAGTTGATTGCCTGACTGCCGATTTATAGTCGGTTCCATGTTTTCTGCGACAAGCTACCAGTGATGGCAGTGTACTGCCACAACAACGGGATAACAGCACAGATAGAACCGAACCGAACAAGATGGGCATTGAGGGAACTTCTAAGAACGAGACTAGTCTCAGCATGATGTAAGCACACCGCTGAAGTGGAAACGACGGGATGGCGGATCTGTGGTTGAATCGGGTGTTGAACGTTGAAGGTGGTACTGTATAGTACGTAGCACGTGGCAAGCAATATATGGATGTACAATCGTCCCAACTCTAAATGATCATACTATGGGCCTCAAAAGCTGGTGACAGGCCTGACTACCGCACGTACTAAGAGTTACCGTCGAGATCTAGAAGAACGAGGTACATGTTTACCTCACTTACAACACTGCGGGAGAAGAAGACCTTGACAGGATGCTCCGAGTCTATTCTAAAATGTTGTCGTTCGAGACCTGACCAGAGCACCGCTAAACATAGATTTGTGCCTACTAAACCGTACGCAAGCGCCCAAGTGAACTTGGCATTATGATGGTCCTTGGGTTTTTCCGACATATATTTCCATTAGTTACCCACAAGCTGGAGGAAGAAGAGGTCGCCAACACCTTCCCGAGAATGAAAATCGAGGTATGAGTTGCAATTCGTTAATGCTCGTTGTCGTAACTGATTTCAAGTATTTAAACCTGTTCGAGCCTGGTTGCCTCGATCGAGGTGTGTTCTTACGTTACGCTGTTCGTACCTACAATCTTTCTCTCATGAAGTGTGTCGGGGGTTAATATTCCGGAACGGTTATCGTTCCCGGGGCGAGCTGTGTACACAAAGCGATAAGATGCCAGCGCTCAGGAATACTCACCTTACGTATAAAGTTTCTGATGGGACTCAAGGTTGTTTCATACAAGCTTTTTCATCTTCTGACCCAGTCCACATTGCGGGCCCAGCACCATGGATCCCGAACAAAACCTGCGTAACTTGCCTTTCACCCCCATTGAGCACTCTACCCAGCCCCAAGTACAGCAACAGCGGCCTTCCCCATCGTCGCTAGTATTTGAAGACAACGGAGATCGTCCACAGACCCAGTCATCGGCGACTGAGAAGCACTTGCTCGGCAATGACAGTTTAGAGGGACATTCACCGGCTCGTGGTCGTAACGATCCATATGCAGATTTTGAGCCTGTCCCTCAGGCTCCTCCACCTACGAGAAGCCGGGATGGTCATATGCTGCGCGGATTGTCGCGGCGCACCATTTCAGGCCAGGCTCCCATCAACGCTTCTGGCCTTGGTTGGATAGTGCCCGTCGACGAGAAACCTCACGTTTGTGTTGCTCCCCCTTTTTAGTTGACATCAATTCTCAGCCTAAACCTACAGCGACGAAACATAGAAGAGCGACTTCGTCCAACTATTCTCAAAGCGGAGAGTGAGAGGGAACGATACGCTAACAAGGGTTTGTCAAATTGTCAAATATCACTCCTCTTCTGCTCAGTATGAGAGCACGATACTGAGGTTCCTTATTTCTGGCATGTTCTGATGGCGTTTCTTTTTCAGCGAAAATGACAGGCTGGGCGTTGAACGTCGCGATAGGTTTACAAGTTTTACTCGGGGCGCTTACTACGGGTCTTGCAGCGGCATTGTCCGGTAAGCAGGTTAGTTTGAAAATGCATACATATTATTATACGATAAACTAACTCTCATACAATCCCAGGTTTCGATTGGTACCTCTATTCTTGGTGGGTATTCATGTCACCTACATTCAAAATTTTCCTGAAGACCACGCACCAGGTGGCATGTCGACCTTAGTGGCTTCCTACCTCGCTCGCGCAAGGGGATCAAATGAACCAGAACTATCTATCACTCGGGTGAAGGACCTGGATCAATTCTTAAGAGACTGCCTTGCCTTCGAAATGGACCATGGACATGAATACGGAACACCTGAAAATGGGCTGAATGATCGACTCGAGTATCTCAGAAAAAGGTTCGAGGAACTTCTTGGAAACGCTGATGGGTAGGTCATCTCGCGCTCGCTTTGCTATGCTATGTTGAAATTTGACGAACCTACTTTAGGCAGCGGAAGCTTTCCCCGCCTGTTTGAGTGTACTTCTGGATTTCAATTAAGGTTCAACCCCACAAACAAGACGGGTGACAAGACTAGTTTGTGATGTGCGCAACCCTCCTAGTAATTTATCTACGAGCCGATATGTAGACCTCTCTGAAATAGTATCCAGCGTCACCTTGCCGTCCCGAAACACTCACGGCAGATGGTGACTCTTGCTAATATCCAAAATCTTCCATCACTCTTATCCACCATACCGGAGAGGTGATCAACCCCTTGAAAATGTAAGCAATGGTCCCAACAGTATCTACAGCGCAATACAGCGCCGCCTTGCAGAATGCGTCATTTAAGATGCCAATAGCAGTGTGAGAGACAGCATATGTTTCAATGGACAGAAAAATCAACATCTCTTTCAAGACGAGTCGAGTTCCACAAGATCAAGGCGGCCCTGCAAGGAAACAAGGAGGACTCCCGTACTAATTAGTTAATGATTAGATACTTGAGCTACGACTCGCAGTAATCTCAAGCTTTACGCGTATGTGTACAGTAATTTTGAGGTACATGATGATAACCTGATCTAACGATACGCATGTCACGGCTGGTCATTTACTAGGTCATGGCTGACTTGGCCGACGAAGTGAGCTACGCGGGAAGTCGATGTCAAACCCGTTCTTCATGGCCAAGTGGTAGCTCAACAGCTGCAGGGGAATAATGTTCAAAAGACCTTGCAAGCAGTCCATAGTGCGAGGAACGATCATCGAAGTTCACGGGTCTACGCATCGTGGTGACGATGGATTCAGGCTGTTCGTAAATCTCTTTCTGCATGAAGTGATCAAACTTGCCCTTCATGATCTCGGCGATTTCAATCTCGAGTGTCTCGATGTTGCGAATGGCAGGTGTCTCGGCCTTACCAGACTCATCCCGGCGCAGATGGTGAATGTGCAATTGATCCTCAGCGATGTCAACCATCTTCCAAGTAGAGCACGCGCTTGGTGTGCTCCACAATGGCGGAAGCGTCAGAGGCGATGAAGAATTCGATGGGTTAGGGCATGCCGTCCTCCGACGTGAAGCTGTGGGACCAATGGCGAGAAACCTTGGGTAACGATGGAGGCGCCAATCGAGAAGTGGGGGAAGTGGGAACAGCATCTAGAAGAGCACTTAGCGAAGATTAGATCGAGGGACGAGATCACTCACGGCTTTCGGCTTCCGCTCCAGCAAACTCGACATCCAAGAAGTCGGCTTTGAGTTTCTTATCAGTCTTAACATCAATCAGGAGGGGCGTTAAGTCAGGTGCTGAAGCTCAAGTCGAACTGGACCTCGGTCTCTCAAACCTTCGCAATAGAATATCGCTTGAAGACGATGAGTTGAGTTGTCTGACAACCGATTTATTGTCAGTTCTATGTTTTCTGTGACAAACCACCAGAAATTTCAGTGACGGCAGTGTACTGCCCCGACAAAATTTAATAAAGGGCTAACAGCGCAGATAGAACGGAACGGAACAAGATCGGGACTTCTTCTGAGAATGAAACGAGTCTCGACGTGATTAGTAAGGACAACACTGACTCAAGGTGGAAACGATGCGGCGGCGGTATGATGGAGGCTGACTCGAGTGTTGAATAGCCTGAGTACATAACGCATGGTACTGAGTAGCATATGTCCTGAGTAATATGTATATGGACGTACAGTTGTCTCGGATCATACTACTCCAAATGATCACATCAGTGCCAAGCGAAAGCTGGTGACAGGGCTGTCGGGAGTAAAAAGTCACCGTTGAGAACTAGAAGAACGAGGTACATGTTTTACCTCACTTACATCACTGCAGGAGAGTGTCCATGTCACTTGGTGCCACTGGTGGATGTTTGATTCCAAAATGTCGTTTGTCGTTTGTCGTTAGTAAGCCCGAGCACCGCTATCGTGCCTAAACTTTACGCAAGCGCCAAACTTGGCATTATAATGTTTTTTCGACGCATATTTCCATTAGTTACTCACAAGTAGTAAGTTGAAGAGGATGTCGACAACACCTTCCTGAGAACGAAAATCGAGGCATGAGTTTCAACTCGTTAATGCTCGTTGCTGTAATTGAATTCAAGTATCAGAAACCTGTTCGAGCCTGGATCGAGGTGTGTCCTTATGTTATGCTGTTCGTACCTCTTCTTTCATAAAGTGTCTCGGCAGCCGAAGTAACATTCCGGAACGGTTGTCATTCCCGAGGCGAGCTGTGTACACAAAACGATAAGATGCCAGCACTCAGGAATACTCACCTTCTGTATAAAGTTCCCGATGGGACTCAAGGTTGCCTCACACAAGCTTCTCCATCTTCTGACCTAATCCACATTGCCGAAGCACCATGGATCCCGAACAAAACTTGCCCAAGTTGCCTTTCACCCCCATTGAGCACTCTACCCAGCCCCAAGTACAGCAACAGCAGCCTTCGCAATCATCACTGGGGTTTGAAGACAACGGAGATCGTCCACAGACTCGGTCATCGGCGGATGAGAAGCACCTACTTGGCAATGTCAGTTCAGAGAGACATTCACCGGCTCGTGGTCGCAACGATCCATATGCAGATTTTGAGCCTGTCCCTCAGGCTCCTCCACCTACGAGAAGCCGGGATGGTCATGTGATGCGCGGATTGTCGCGGCGCACCATTTCAGGTCAAGCTCCCATCAGCGCTTCTGGCCTTGGCTGGATAGTGCCTGTCGAAGAGAAACCTCACGTTCGTGTTGCTCCCCCTGTTTAGTTTACATCGATTCTCAGCCTAAACCTACAGCGACGGACTATAGAAGAGCGACTTCGTCCAACTATTCGTAATGCGGAGAGTGAGAGGGAACGATACGCTATAAAAGGTTGGTTAAATTGTCAAATATCACTTCTCTTCTGCTCAGTACGAGAGCACGATGCTGAGGTTCCTTATTTCTGGCATGTTCTGATGGCGTTTCTTTTTCAGCAAAAATGACAGGCTGGGCATTGAACGTCGCGATAGGTTTACAAGTTTTGCTTGGGGCGCTTACTACGGGTCTTTCAGCGGCACTGTCCGGTAAGCAGGTCAGGTTGAAAGTGCATACATATCATTTTACGATAAGCTAACTCATACAATTTCAGATTTCGGTCGTTGTCTCTGTTCTTGGTGGGTATTCATGTCCCCTACACTCAAACTTTCCTGAAGACCACGCAGGTGGCATGTCGACCATAGTTGCTTCCTATCTTGCTCGCGCAAGGGGATCAAATGAACCAGAACTATCTATTGCTCGCGTGAAGGACCTGGATCAATTTTTAAGAGACTGCCTTGCCTTTGAAATGGATCATGGACATCAATATGGAACACCCGAAAATGGGCTGAATCATCAGCTCGAGTATCTCAGAAGAAGGTTTGAGGAACTTCTTGGAAATGCTGATGGGTAGGTCATCTCACGCTCGCGTTGCTATGATATGTTGAAACTTGATAAATCTACTTTAGGCAGCGAAAGCTTTCCTCACCAGGGCCTATAGCTCCAAATGTCTCCACTCTGAAACAGCAGCTTTCCCCACCTGTTTGAGTATACTTCCGGACTTCATTCCCGCAAACAAGACGGCTGGTGACAAGATTAGTTTATGATATGCGCAACCCTCCTAGTAATTCATCTACAAGCCGATGTGTAGACCGATCTGAAATAGTATCCAACGTCACTTTTCCGTCCCGAAATACTCACTGCAGATGGCGACTCTTGCTGGTGTCCAAAGCCTTCATTCGCACTTATCTACCATATCGGGAGAGGTGGTCAACCCCTCGAAAATGTAAGTGATGGTCCCAACAGCCTCTACAGCGCGTTACAGCGTAACCCTGAAGAATAATATGTCAATAGCAGCCTGGGAGACAGCAGGTGCTTAAACAGACAGAAAAATCAAAATTTCTTTCAGGGCGAGTCGAGTGTTCACCTTGCGATGATTGTAACCAAGACGTAGCGCAGAAACACCTCTGCTAATCAGTAGACGCGACCTGGACAGTGACACATTCACAAGAGCCTCAATCCCAGGACTACCACAGGAGTCGGGTGTGCATAATATGTGATCAAGTAGCCCAACATAAAGGTGGCAAGAGATTGCGCATTGGTCTCAAGTTTTACGTGCACAATCGGTATTGTCAGCTTGTGTGCTTTGCGAGACAAGGTGTCAGGAGCATGTCTCTCTGCGCAGCGTTCAGTTGCCCTTGACAGGCAGAATGGTTACGGGTCTACGTCAAGAGCTTGTCTCTCTGCGCTCCGTTGACCTTGACACCACCTCAGTGACATAACAATGACATACGATAGGTTTCCCATGTCTCGGAATCGATGACTGAACATAATTCACAAGGCAATAATTTCATTGTCTTACTGTACAAGTTACAACAAAACCTATCATATCCTCTTCAAGTCGTGCCTCGTCATCGCGTCATCTCCCAATAACTGAATTCAGCGCTCTGATCATAAAGACAGCTGCTGAGGTGTATGGTATACAGAATGAATGGGCTCGAAGAGTCGGCGACAAACAAGGGGAGATATACGGTATCAGATGAGAATCGTGAAGTAAAAGAAAAGAAAAGAAAGGTTGAAACCGTCCATGAATGCAGATCGTCCATTGTCCAGTGCAAAATCAAATCAAGTCCGTGAAAGCGGTGCATGTGTACAGTAATTTTGAGGTGCGTGATGATAACCTGAGCTAACGATACGCATGTCATGGCTGGTCATTTACTCAGTCGTAACTGACT
The DNA here is from genome assembly GCF_016647785.1 of Suillus fuscotomentosus. Taxonomy (NCBI): domain Eukaryota; kingdom Fungi; phylum Basidiomycota; class Agaricomycetes; order Boletales; family Suillaceae; genus Suillus; species Suillus fuscotomentosus. The sequence continues at coordinate 58,775 of NW_024539734.1, forward strand.
TGGCCCTGCAGGACAAAGTGAGCGTCAAACATCAAGATGCTACAACTCAAAAACTCACAAGTTACGCGGGAAGTCGACGTCAAACCCGTTCTTGATGGCCAAGTGGTAACTCAACAGCTGCAGCGGAATAATGTTCAAAAGACCTTGCAAGCAGTCCATAGTGCGAGGAACGCGAATGGTCTTCACCCCAGCCTTGATTCCAGTATCGCCCTCGTTGCAGACCACGATAGGATGAGCTTTGCGAGCGGTTATCTGTTCGAACGCGGACTGGACCTTCGGGTATAGTGAATCCTGGGTCATGATGATGATGACCGGCATGTTCTCGTCGATCAACGCCAAGGGACCGTGCTTGAGCTCTCCTGCAAGAATACCTTCCGAATGCATATAGCTGATCTCTTTGATCTTGAGGGCGCCCTCAAGGCAAGTAGCATGCCTAAAAGAAATCATCGATTAATCTTACGGTTTGGGTCGTGAGCGAGAGCTACTGACTGATATCCACGACCCATCAGCAACAAGCTGCGCGAGTTTGCAAGGAGGCTATTGGCAAGTTCCCGCAGGCTCTTGTCGTTTTCGAGAACACTCTTGATTTGCGCAGGGAGAGCACGAAGACCATCGATGATCTGGTTGCGGCGTTCAGTGAAGGAGATCCGATCCTCTGATAGCTGCAGCGCCATCAACATCAGTGCGATGTACTGGGAGGTATATGCCTACAAAACGTTCGTGTCAGATGGTTAACGAAATGGAAAAATTTCCATACTTTGGTAGACGCAACGCCGACCTCAGGGCCAGCATTGATGTGAATACCACAGTGTGTTTCACGTGAGATCGTCGAGCCGACAGTATTGACGACCCCCACACAAAGGGCGCCACGCTCCAAGCAGTATCGCAATGCCAGAATCGTATCAGCAGTCTCTCCACTCTGGCTGACAAAGACACAGATGTCATCACGGAAGATGGGAGTCTTCCTGTCCAGGAAGTCGGATGCGAGTTCTACACTGACAGGGATTTCCGTCAACTCCTCGAATATCGCACGAGTTGCCAACGCAGAGTGATAACTCGTTCCGCAAGCGCAGAATACGATACGACGACCGCGGCGCATAATGTGCAGATAGGCACGCAGCCCACCGAGCGTGATCTTATAATCATCAAAGTTCACGCGTCCACGCATCGTGTTGACGACGGATTCGGGCTGTTCGTAAATCTCTTTCTGCATGAAGTGATCAAATTTGCCCTTCATGATCTCGGCGATTTCAATCTCGAGCGTCTCGATGTTGCGAATGGCAGGTGTCTCGGCCTTACCAGACTCATCCCGGCGCAGACGGTGAATGTGCAATTGACCTTCAGCGATGTGAGCGATGTCATCATCTTCCAAGTAGAGCACGCGCTTGGTGTGCTCCACAATGGCGGAAGCGTCAGAGGCGATGAAGAATTCGATGGGTTGAGGCATGCCGTCCTCAGACATGAAATTGCGGGACCGACGGCGAGAAACCTTGGGTAACGATGGAGGCGCCAATCGAGAAGTGGGGGAAGTGGGAACAGCAACTAGAAGAGCATTTAGCCAAGGTTAGATCGAGGGACGAGATAACTCACGGCTTTCGGCTTTGGTGTCAGCTTCCGCTCCAGCAAACTCGACATCCAAGAAGTCGACTTTGAGTTTCTTATCAGTCTTAACACCAATCAGGAGGGGTGAACCGCGACGGGCAGTCACGATCTCATTCGGGAAGTGGATAGACTTGAAGACCAAAGCGAAAGAACCCTCGAGTTCTTTCAGGACGGTCTTCACAAGAGCTGTGAAGGTCATGCGTTTGTCAGGCCGAGAGTCGTAGACGTATTTTGTCAGAATGGCGACCGCCTCCGTGTCGGTGTCAGACTCGAACTTGAAGCCACGCTTCTGCAGGACTTGTCGAAGAGCTATGGCGTTGGTCACGATACCATTGTGCACAACGATGAACTCGTTGTTCACATCAGAGCGAAGGGGATGGCAATTGGCAACCGAAGGAGGACCATGGGTTGCCCAACGGGTGTGGGCAATAGAGACCTGGGATATCACTGTCTTGGTGGTGTCGATGGTGGACTCTGCGATACGCTGCCGTAAACCGGCAACCTTGCCAACCTCCTTGAAAAAGACAATTTCGTTTGTCTTGTCGCCATCGATACCGAGGCCAGCAGAATCATAACCACGGTACTCTTGACGAGCTAGACCCGTGCAAAGAATCTCCAGGATCTCCTTACGATCCTGTAGTAGGTGAAGTTAGCTAACGTCGTAATATCTGGGAACACGTAATGAAACCGCGAAGCGAAGGCTGTAGGTAAGGTTACTAAATATGGCAACCCAATCATGGTGGCATTTCAGTCGAAATTGCTCGAAGGCTCTCGACATTGCGCGCGGAGTTGTGTAGACGAAGAGAATAAATGCGCCACCACGATGCAGAAGCCAGAAATAGCTTGCATCGGAAAGGAACTTGCCTTTTCTTTCAAGAAGTTGCAGTAGCCAAAGATGCCGCACATTGTGATTCTAGGATAAACAGAGGTGGCTATATGCGCATGATAATGGTATGATCAGTTTATCAACACCATAGATAGTGAGCTCAAACAAACCTAATATAAAGGAGGGCTGGCGTCAAAGGGCGTTGTCGAGGTCGGTGAACAAGAACAAAGCTCGAGCGACGCGGTTTAAGTACTCTCATTGTGGGTTAAGGGTGCAACAAATAATGCCAAATAATTCGGACGTGGCGGACACACAGCATCGGTTAAGTTTCAGAGCCTTCTGCCTTGTGATGGAGGCTGCGCAACTTGAAAATATGTACGTCCAAGCCTTTCGGTTCAAATACTCAGGCGATCTGATTGAGGCACGTACTGTGATCTTCCCAACTTTCCCGACCACTATCAGTCGCTTCCGTGCGTATAACGTCTTACTCAAGCCTCATCACCATCCTTTTCATCGCTTCTGAACTTCTAGTGCGTTTTCAACCAGACGCGTAGCACGATAGTTTAGGTATGCCTTGCAATTGACATGTTGTAATTAGGATCGCCTCATTCATTTCTGGACAGCGCCCCCTGCCAGAAATAGAAGATTACAATCAAATTACCCTCGTAACGGTCAGGTTGTTATTTCAAGGCGATCATTTCACAGGTTGCATCATTTTTGCTGCGCAGCAGATAAGAATATGTGACAGGCTAAACATATATCGAGTTCTACATTGCCATGCCAGTGCAACAACCCAAGTTCGTTCGGGTGAGTCGAGTTATATATGGCGTCTCCTGGATATTGATGGCCATATTTCCCAGGCGTACTTACTAAGGCCCTAGGGTACATTGCATGCATGTCGGATTGAACAATCGCATAGGGCATGTGCATGAACATATGACTGACAGCAGTCAGGCTGTAGCTTGTATTTGTCGTGTTTGCGCCCGGGCTCATTAATCGTTAGTTGATTCAACGTGACAAGTTCACTTGAGGCCAATTACGTATTGAAGAGGACTGACGCCGCTTGTCTAATCTTATCAACGGGGATCCGATTGAAGTTCTTGGGTCCTGTACATTCAACGAATCGCCAAGATTGCAATGTAACGACATCCTTCCTATTCACTGAACCCTGTGACTGACTGGTGAAAGATTCCTTGGACAGAAATACTCATTCACACGTCATGGACACAATATTAGCGCCAGTCGGGCTACCTGACCTCCCTCCTCAAATTACATCTCGGTACATCACTTTGAGCGACCGCGATGGTCTGAATGTCCATATCCTGGAAGCGTTTCCAGATACAAGTAATCATTCGAGCACACCCCTACCAGTTGATCCTTCTTCTTCACGGCTTTCCGGAACTTGCTTACTCGTGGCGCAAAGTCTTGGTACCTATCGCCAAGGCTCACCAAGGTTATCACGTTGTTGCCCCTGACTTGCGTGGTTTCGGGCGAACAACAGTGTCGGATCCGGAGGCGCCAGCAGGGGCAATACGAAGATACATTGTCCTCGTATCATATACTGCAACATCGCAGACGATGTATGTTCCCTTGTGCGAGCGCTCGGATATTCATCTG
>NW_024539735.1:0-62697 GCF_016647785.1 Suillus fuscotomentosus
TCATCGTAGTATATACCTTGTACAATAATGATGCAATTATAATGTCACGTTCTACCGCTCGAAATATTGACTGAGAATTGTAATGCTGGTGTATAGTATTGTTCAGCAGGCTATCTACTATCAAACTTGCTCTTCGTTCCAATCCAGCCAAATTATATGGACGATATATATGTAACCGACTGTATCTATGATGGTGACAACTAAGATACAAAGTTCGACAGGTAAAACCCCCTGGTGGATGAAATCATCTGCAATCTCAAAGTCAACAGCATCAGTTGACAGTTACAAACTGCCAGGGCACATTGGTTCCGTCATGGAGCTGTAGCGGATATAGGAAAATCAAAATACATTTTAATGGACAATAGAGTTAACCCACGAAGTTCCTCTCATGATGATGACCTGTTCTCCTGATGAAAATTTATCACTCGTTCATGACGCCGGCAGCGTGAGCAAAAGCTGAGAATAACCTGCCAAATGAGCCATTAGCGATATCTCACTAACTCCCTGCAAAACCACCATCTTGTTGTTCAGGTTCCGAGGGACGAGTTACTGTTGCACAGACGATTTGTTGCGACGTGCGCATTGGTGGAACAGATAAATATTTTTTATTCCTATTATTTGTCTGTGCTGAGGCTGATGAGAATAAACCGACTTGCCCTGGGAAGGCAATTCCAGCACCATGCGCCTTCGAGTCGATTGCTGGCAGGCTTCCTGGCAAAAGATCTTCCTGTTCCTGTTTAGAGCTGGTACGAACTTGACAGTGTTGGGCTTGAGGTTTAGCATCTGCTGTGTCTTCGAGATGGGCTTGTATCGTATCAATCGTACGTAGTATATAAAAGTGTTGCAGTAGCGCGTTGCATCTGTTTCACAACCAATTTGCTAAAATTTCGAGATTAGACGTAGTGTCTCATATTCAAAATGCACTCTATAGTTGCTCTGACGCGCGACATCTTAAATGACTTTCCGATGCTGATCACTGAATCACATATATTCAAACTAGGAATCCTCTCTGATAACTGTCGTATTAAGTGACGTGTATTTTGATGTACTAATACCTCCCGCTGTTCCTGCACTCGCCAAATGTACCAGTTGAATTGACACTTGCGGAACGCTGTTTTGATGGGGGACGTGCGACTTTCGTAATTTATAGTGGAAGATTCGGCAGCATGGCAATATTTTGTTCGATTCAACAATCATGACCACTGGCTTAGTAAGATTAACCCACCTCCTGACTCTGAACATCGGACATCACCGGCAATAGTATCCCGTGTTATACGTTAACTGCACTCTTCAAAGCGGCACCGGAAGTGCATCATTGATAATATATATTGGTGATGGAGGTGATGTTAGCTAGACGCAGGACTCCATGTCAACGTAATCAGTGAGAAGAGTTGCAGCTTTTGTACCGGGCAATTTATTTTACTTGATTGTCGAGTGATGGAAGAACTTCGTGCCAATGGTTGGTGGCGACTTGGGCAGTATCTTGACACTTATAGACCTGGATTTCACTTTATTGGCTCCGAGTTACAGTTTTCCTCTACATGACAATTCAAGTAGAAGATAGTACATTAGGCATGGGAGGACTTGGTTGGCCGGCTTGGAAATTCATCGTTCCTATGTAAGGCCAAACATCTGTATGTAACTCCCACCGCCACCTTTATGGAGATTGTTGTGATTTTTAACTATATATAGTCAACTATGGTCTTATAATATGTTCATCGATTCACTGATGAAGGACAACGTACGATCGTTTGACGGCTGAAAAGACGGGAATCAAGTATGCAAAGACGAACAATAGGCAAGCACGACTTACGTTTCTGTCAAGTCCTGACTGATCGTCTGCATTGCTTCCTTCACTAGTGAATGCACCACCTGTCTACGGAAATGGCCTAGTCAGCCTGAGTAAGGTGTGCCTCAGGGAAGGTTTTAGGATTGTCAACCCCGAAAAGTTCGAGTCTGTATTGAACTATGGAGGTCGGAGAAAACGTCGGCCACCACGCTGTTATCAGCGCGTTTTATAATACTCAGTAGCACTGGCATGGGCGCTCATGATAAACATTCGTTCGTATGTGCGCCTGTCCAAGTTATGGCGACTATTGGCAGGTAAATAGGCGACTCGGATAACGTTGTTGCCTTGTAAGTGACGTCAAAATGTGTCACGGACTCCGGCCATCAGGCCGTACCCGCACAGCCCACGAGTCGAAATTCGAGTCTAATAATACTATCAAAGCCGCTATAATCGCCAGTTGATCATCTGACGTTGAACCGACGAACTTGTGAAGCAGGTATCGCGGCGGTCGTACACTGTCCATACAAGCATCGCTGCGACTGTTTCGACATACAAACATGGCAGTGCTGAACGTCTGCCTTGACTGCAGGGACCGTACTGACAGTGACTGATGTGCCTCTGTCGTGCGCATTGCAATTTGGGTGCCTGCCCAGTGACAGCCTAGATATGTATCGTTGGAAAATCATGGTTACTCTGATTTTCCACGGTCATGCAATGAGTGACCTATTACCACTCCCAAATTGTTCGGCTCGCTCCCACATCAAGGTACGAGCAAAAACTTAGGTGAAGACCTCGCTCACCGCTCGGCAAGCATGGACCTACATAACAAGTCCATTATTATTTTCGCTCTTTTTCCTGTAAACGAGGCACAGAGAATTGTAGCTAGTATGCAACCCCTTTAACGTTAGTAGCAACTTCTACAGGGAGGAGCAGGGAGCACCGGTGAGGCTGCTGCTGAGGCTGGCCAGAAAATGTTGATATTTGAAAACTACCAAATTAGGACACGTTTTGGGCGGCAATAACCGCTTCGGGTAACTTTCGGGCGATAAAACCGATGTGTGTATGGTTTTATGCTCATATTTTCTTGCAAGGTCTCAGACTCTCAGTCGATTATCGTTTATCGAAGAACTTAGAACTAGTAGAGTTAAGCTTGGAGAGTCGAGTATTTTCTAGAGACTACTTACTAATCAGAGCTGACAAGGTTTTTTACGTTACACTGCTGGTACCTTGTTATCGCCACAGCTTGGCAGCCGAACAGTAGCGACACACTCGATTTTCCGTCTCGCCGTGCTCTAATCGGATTAAGACATTCCACACCTTCCACAATCAAGACTGTGAGGAGCGTTTTGGCCTGAGGTCGGTTCTTCCCATCTCAATGCGACAACTGGAAATGTGGTTTCCAGGCTCTAGATCTTTCCGCCAAAAACAGTGAATGTAGCATGGAATATTTTACGGGTATGTTACTGTGAGTATGTATATGTTTGAATCCATATCCTCACGCCATGTCATCTAGCGATTTCTTGTACTGTAACACCCACACATGTTGTAGAGAGAGAATGGGCCACACTGCGCGCTGCAGCAAGGTAGCCTCGCGTCTGTGGACGCTGTTCTGTTTCTGAAGCATGATGATGATATAAATCGTTAAAAGCGTGAGCACAACGGTGGCCACCGCATAGTGAGTGAGTGTTTGTGTCCCATTGTTGATCTCCATAACGTTCATCCCAAAGATAGACTGAGGACATACGCAATCAGAAATGATCTGTCCATAAGAATTCTATGCTTACCGCAATAAAACTCGCTGGTAGGAAGACTATCGTGAGGTATGTGAACCTCTGCATCCGCCTGCTGTCCTCAGTATTGACGATCGCAAATGCAAGTTCCATAGCATTCTTCAGCCGACTGCTCAGCATCTTCCGTCGCCTTTCCAGACGATCAATCTCGTTGAGTAGATTCTTGCATTCCTTCTTCATAAGTGCACCAGACTCCATACGCTCTTTTTTGGCGGCAACCTCCATGGCCGGATTGGGGTTCGTCTCGATAAACTTTACTGATACCTCAAAGCCATGGAGGAGTGATTGATAGTGTAAAAGACGCGCTTCAAGAACATGAAGGTCATGTGTGAGTGCGATATTGTCCAGATGCAGTACTTGTAATTCCTGGATGTGCTTGAGTAACATTACTTCCATGCTGCGCGAGAGCCACGTACCAGCTCGCCAACATAGCTGTACAGCGAATCAAGGGACTCGTCCCATTCATATAGCGCATACCATAAAAATGCGAGGAAGAGAAATGTCGGGTCTTTGGACTTGTCAAATATTTTTTGCCAGTACACACTTTTCCCCACGAGCTGTATGAGCGAGCGGAGGTGCTTCGCAGATGTTAGCTGCCCTGTAGATTCGGGATGATAGGATATGATAGTGCTTTCTTTCCCGCGGACCATGTGGATTGCGAGGAGATCAATGAAGAACATGTGGCCACCTAGCAAGGACATTTTAGCGTGAATGTATTGATGTGAGGACATGAATAGACATACCGCCTGTCGAAAAGGGAGCTTGGATATCGATCGGGGTATCTGCCGGAGGTAAATCAAATGACTATGGCAGGTGATGAACCACTCACTAGTCTTGGAATCCAATGGTTTAGGGTCAGTTGGCGATTGTGATTTCTGTTGTGATCGTAAAAATGGCAGGGTGATAGTGACATCTATTACTCACATTAGCCATGTGACTCAAAATGCAAGGTTTAGACTTACGATCTCCTTCTCCATGACGAGGCGCTTCCTGATATCGTGAGGGTATCCAATTGAGGGAGGACGTGAAAAAGAATGGTTCGATGTTGTATCTATGTATGAGGTCTCAGAGCATGTAGACGAGTAAAAGACGCCATATACCTTGTCCCTAGCATGCGCAAGACCGGTGACGTCAAATCATCCACAAACAACGTTCGCACTCGGATTCCCTCTGATCGCTACAAAACCCATCTTATTTAACAGACATACAAACTTTAACATGAGACTCGCTTTCTGCTCTAACATTTTCCAAAACTTATTCTGGGGGTCCTCAATCGGCACTTTTGTAGTACCATGGTCATTTTCCCCCATATCTGGGACGGTAAACCTCTTGGTGACGTCTTCGGAGTCACGCACATCCATCCAGTAAATAGTGCTAGATTTATTCTTTGAACATTTTTCGAACATCTCACTTCGCTGTACTGGATCTGCCGTCCAGTTCCTGAACTTGTTCTGAGGGTAGTCCAGCCAGGGCAGCGAGGGTTCATCCATGACGGTCGTATCACTGGCAGCCAAGTCAGAGTCGACATCCAAGTTCATCCATGGCCATGGTCCCGATGGTGCCGCATGTCGGTATCTGGGAAGAGTATAAATCGGTCAAACCAGAGAAACAAAGAGGACATGAACAAAACTTACATGGGATCAGGCACTACACGTAGCAAAGCTGTACCTTTTTTTATATCTCGAGGAGTATTAGAATGTTTTGTGTGGTGTGTCATGATGCGGCTGAGTTGGAGTCAGTTCATTCCCGCATGAATTCTGAATTTATATCTGGTTGTGGTATCATGTTAGCACACCAAGGAACTGATGAACACCATGCTTCAACCTGTCCTGTGCATTGTGCACGGGTCAGCAGCACGACTAACACATCAGATATGAGCGGCTATTGGCAAACCATTCCCACAAGAAGCACTCAGAAATCAGAACCTCCTGCAAAGAATCCTTTTGCCTAACCTCTTATCTTCATCCACTAACCTAGAAGGGCCTCAGTTATGAATGCACCCTGAGATACATGAGGTATCTGAGCGGCAAGTAGTCACCTTCTTCGTCTGAGCGCAATAGGCGCTCTGGAACGCGGTCAAGGTGTGGTGCTCCTTTCGAACGCGTACCGCATGAATTGAATAGGGCAGTAAGTTTCCACAAGAACAGCAACCAGGCCTCTGAACGCAACATTTCAAGATACTTTGAATTGAGAGCAGTGGAAAGTAATATGCACCTTGTTTTCCAAAAAAAATTGAAAGCCCCTTCGATCAAGGCCCTGCAGGCGTCAAAAACTAAAAGTGAGTTTGAACTTTACCGCAATTTAAAGAAGTTCCGACAGTCGCGTTGATGAGGCGTTTTTTGCCGAATATATCGCTTTGCTGCTCAGCGCTCACCCTGAATTGTACTCGCCTAATTGGACTACCAGTTCAACTCGAGCGCTACACTGACGCGCTTCAAGGTTATGGTACCTGTCCGTGGCAGCAGGACGGATGCAGATTCTCCGCTGCCTTCGCTCAACGAGTTTTCGGCTGCGAAACTGCTTCTAACCAAGACCAAAAGGACTGCAAGGAATGAGGAAGGCTAAAGACAAGCCGGACAAAGCTCAATTTTGATTAGGGACTGAGCTCCGGTGAACATGTGCATGGTATACAGCCTCAACGTCGATCATTTTTTGTATACCTAGTTTTATTCTACCGCTTCTGCTTGGTCTCTCAGTTTCCTACGGGAGGACTTACTTTCCCACGCACGATTTGGTAGAGAACTTTGAATGCTTTTGAACGGCACGTTTGTTGCAAAATACATACGTAAAAAAATATTAGTGACAGTGCAGTGAATGTTCCTTGACCCGCTCAGTGTTAGCTCAAAGAAGACGAGAGACGAGGGTACCGAGGATAGATCATAGCAGACAAAACCCTCCCCCACTACTGTGGGAGTCGGGAATAATGTATGTTGCTGTGTCGGCACTTTGCTGTCAGTTGCCATATGTGCAGTCCATCTAATAGGTGAAACTTCCGCGCTTGAAATGGAAATGGCTCTCCGACCAAAGAACCTGCTCATCATTGGTGGAGGACCATGCGGGCTCATAACGCTCCGTAACTGTCTTCACCACGGAACTTTCACCAAAGTCCAGCTCGTCGAAAGACGTGACGACGTAGGCGGCGTCTGGTACGTCCATCACGTACTCTAGCCCACCTAAAGTCTGCAGTACAAAACCATCCTACAAGGTATCAAAACCACGCCTCCAATTATCGCTCACGATGGTCCACACCCGCATACCCTGGTCTCATAGGCAATGTCATATCCGAGTTTCTCTCCTTCTCAGAACACCCTTTTCCGGCACCTCCCAGAGAACATCAGCCATTCCCTACGCTAGCAGAGACAAACGCCTACCTCAAGGAATTTGCGCGCCCGTTCATCGAGAACGGGCATATACGTTTAAGCTGCGAGGTCACTGGAGTGGAGGAGGTGGAGGGCGGTGGATGGACGGTCCGCATGAAAGATTGGAATAAAGGTGATCTGGTACTGGAAGAAACTTGGGATGCGGTGGTTATCGCTACGGTTTGGTTTGATAACCCCCATTTTCCAGATGTACCAGGTCTTCGAGAGTTGCAGCAGCAACAACACAACAAAGTCCAGCACGCCATCAATTGGACGGGTCCAGATGATGATCACAAGGGAAAGGTAAATTTTCCCTTCTTATATTCCATGAAAAACCAACATTCCTGTAGTGTGTCCTCGTCATCGGAAATGCAAATTCTGCAAACGAAATGGCCGCTCAGCTCGCGCCCGTAGCCCAAACACCAATATACAGATCCACCCGCCGAATTTCTGTATTTCCCTCCTTACCCGACACCCGCATTCAAGACATCGGCCCCGTCAGTCGCTACACTACCACCAACAACGACAAAATAACTGCGCATGTTCAAGATGGAACCGCCATCGAAAATATTGACATCGTCTTATTCGGAACAGGCTACTATCCGCATGTACCCTACCTTCGCGTCCTTCGCCCAGATCCGGACCCTCAGACCCACGCTCGCACACTTGTACCATTAACATCACGCACAACAGTACCCACCCGTATCCCTTCCCTCCACAACCAAATACTCTACGCCTACAACCCCACCCTCGCATTCATAGGCGCTCCCACCTCCTTTATCCCCTTCACCCTCGCAGACCTCACCAGCACCTGGCTCTCCCTTGCATGGTCAGGGCTGATCCAGATACCCCCTACTCCCAAAGCCAGACTCGTATACGAGCAAAGCCGCCTCCGTACCCTAGCAGAACAGCGCTCAGAATCTGACAACCCTTCCAACTTGATCAATTTTCATTTCTTGGGTCGCTATGAGATGGAGTATGCGAGAGGTCTCAGGGAGGATGTCGTGAGGGCGAATGAGGGGTTGGATAGGGTGCTTGCAAGATGGGATGACGAGCAGGATGAGAGACGGTTTGCAATGTATGCGACGAAGATGGAGAGTTTGTTCGTTTCTGCTGGCGTCGAGAGACTAATGCCGATAGATGACAATGCAACGTAGACTGAACTACCGACGTGATATAGTAAGTCCTTCTGAAGCAATGATGCCCAAGAAATGTATGCCTGTAATGGTATGACGGCGATTGCTATCTCGTCAGGAGAGAACAATGAAAGGATCATTGCCAGTGCCTGTCGCAGCTCTGACAACAACGTGTCTTGATGCAAGCAATGATATGAGGTACCTGAGTCGACACAACTCGTTTCTTTTGCAAGAAAATCGAGTGGGGCGAAAGAGTTCACAATGTTCTGGCGCCGGGATACATCTCAAGGATATCCGTCGAAAGGTTGTCAAGTGCATCTAGCGCAGCAAGGGACATCTGTGGAACAAAGCTGGTCTCGCAATCCGTAGTTGCAAGGCCACAATCTTTACAATTGAATATATGCACGAATAGTAAGTAGTAATAGATACGGAGACTATCATGAATCGGAGTACCGCTGGCACAATCGGCAACTGCAAGTTTTCAAACTCAGTGCTTTTTCTCTCCGAGATCGACCATCCTTATATAACTTAGCCAGGTTGGTCGAGCTTAACATGTCGCGACGTGCTACTCGTGCTACCGGCTCAATTTTGAATTGTCATGCAGACCTTGGCTCCTGTATCCTAAGGCGCGCGAGTGAGTTATGTGGTTGAATTTTTGGTTGCACATTGACCTGCTCATACTCACGTCAGGTTCACAAACCATGTCATAGCAGCAATCTGCATTTACTACGCAACTTGTTGTACATGATACATGCACCGACAAACTATTTCCAAAAACAACTGTACTGTACTGATCGGCTCTGAACTAGGTATTAGCATCATCAAAACAAAGCGAAGCTGCGAAAGCAGAAACATGACTCACTATCGCGACATGCCACTCGAGCTGCTGGATTCATTTTAAGCAGGCTAGGACCGCGTCCTGCAGACCAAATCTCCTCCCTAAGGGGCACAGGTGAGTCATGCGGTTGAATCCTTGTTACACAGCGACCTGCTCACATTAGCGGCACAAACCAAGTTATTGCAGCAATTGCCTGTTTCGCATAATTGTCCTACTTTTGCACATGCACTGACAGACATAGATGCTGTCAAAGCAACAACAACGGCGAGTAGGGAGAAACCCATTTTCTGTGCGAGGCGATACGGAATCATCTGGGGGGAATCTTGAATAACATCTCTGAGGATACTGTACAACGACAGTCAGCTTTTATATTCTGCGTATACTAATGGGCACGATTCCGATCTATTTGGCAAAATTTGTTATTGCTGTCAGGTGGCGGAATTTTGGTAGAACCTGCAGGAGCGTGTCCAATTGATTACGACCATTGCATCAGAACCTGCCGTCCCTGGAATCCTGTGGTGTTAGGAATATAATTCATAATATGTGGGTTCTCCCGTATGAATTATTGATTTGAACCGTCTCTGAATCCATCTCTTGACAGCACTTTACACTGTAATTTGGAAATCTAAATTGCTCCATTTATGCTATTTGCGTGCCGTTAGTAAAGAACAGCCGTTTTATTCTGTGACCCTTGCCTTGTTTCTACTGGCCGTGTCTGCCGTGGACATCATGCGACTGTTTCGCTGGCAGCTTCACTAAAGATTCATCTTTGTATTCAGTTTGCATTTCTGGCTAGCTTCGCTGATTGAGACTTGAGGCGACCCAAGGCCGCGTCAAGCGATGCAGTCTTGGTAAGGCTTCCGTGACATCGGCACACTGATGCTTGATGCAGAACGAGCTATTTCCAGTGAACTTACTGCAGCACAGCTCGGAAACAGAATTTGCTCAGTGCAGCTGCCGTGCTCTGGTTCTGCTTGACCCCCTAATTTGCTGATGATGACTGCCTTCAATTCCTCACCTGCAGAACCTCCCACCATTTCTCAGGGTCATAAAGCTGTTCAAGGGTACTGGGCAGCTCATGATCCGTTAATCATTGCCCCAGGTCTTGTGATTCGTGAGTCGGCATGCAGTACTAGGTTCTGGAGCTCCGTCTTTAGATTTTCCAACCTCATTCTAATGAATGTCGTAGCCATTAGCACTGGTAATGAAGGTCTCGGGTTGTGATATTCATTATCTCTACTTTTAGTGCACCCCCTCGAGCATATTAAGTACACCGGTTTGCACCAGCATGAGATATTAGATATACCGGAACCATCACCACAGCACCCCTCCCACACTTTTCATCCAGACAATCTACTCCAAGTACACCCAGGTAGTAGACACCCTATCCTCAACCTCACCAAACCCATGGAAAAGGAATGGAACACAAAACTCGCACATACCAGTAAAACACTACCAGAAGCAGTCTGCCAGTACCACCACAGATACTCAAGAGCACCTCCACCCAGCTTCGATAGATGGTACGTTACTCTCATCCCTTCAATCCTTGCTCTAAATCCCAGCAGGCGAGCTTACATCCAAGAGCACAACATCCAGCTCCCAGAGGGATATAACCTTGATCTCACTCCTTTCTGGGGTGTAAACCCTGCATGTCTGCAAGTAATCCAGCTCGCTTACAAAGGCCACAATACAGCTACATCCTCACTAAATCAGCCCCTTAAGGCCTCTCCACATCAGAAACAAATCACTCTGCAGATAAAGACACTTGCCAAGACTTATTAGTAGCTGTCAGCCAGCTCCTAAAGTTGATGAAGGGGTATGCAAGATGAGTTGTCGCTGTTTAGTGCTAGGTTAAGCCCTCATAATAGCCCAGATGTCTTCGTAACCCATGACATGAGGAGCAAGGTTGTTGAGGGAAAATGCACGTTCCTCCTCCCTCCAGGTGACCGATTCCACCTCAAACAGCGCTTAATGGATCTTGTTTCTTCTTCCTCTCACCCTGAGAAATGTACCACCGTGCACCCAAAAAGTATAGATGACATCCTCACTGGCCCTTCATTCCCCGATGGCGCCATGACGTGGACCCTCTAAAAATCAATCATGAATCCTGTGATGATGAATATAGTGTTCGCCGACAAACCGGGTCAGGGTGAGGTGGAGGTGTGTAAGGAGGTGGAGGAAAGGTGGGAGGGAAGGTGAAGGGTGTATTGTCTTTGATGTGAATCGTCTTCTTTTCTTTTCTATATAGTTTTTTTCCATGTGTTGCTAGGTGTAGTCTTTACTAACATGTTGACAAGTATAAGATCTAAATGAGATACTCAGAATTCGAGCGAGCATTCTGTGATGATGAAGAGTAAATTATCGATGCCTGTCAGCAGGTTGCGATACAATGGTCATAATCAATTGAACATGCTCCTGCAGGTTCTACTGGAATTTCCACCATCTGATAGCGATAACAAATTCTGTCAAATCGATCAGAATGGTACCCATTAGTATACGCAAGATATAAAAGCTGGCCTTCGTCCTACAGTGTTCCCCAATCCTCAGAGATATCATTCTGGATTCCCTCAGAAGATCCATATCATCTCGTACAGAAAATGTGTTTCTCCCTCCTCGCTGTTGTTGTTGCCTTGACAGCATCTATGTCTGTCAATGCATGTACCAATACACCTTGCAGATATGATGAAGAATGCTGCATGAACTGGACTTGTGAACTTGATGACGTGAGTATGAGCAGGTCGCGGTACAACCAGGATTCAACTACATGACTCGCCTGCGCGCCTTAGAATGGAAATATGACCTGCCAGCACAATATCTTGTAGGTATAATATATCAATGTCTAGTATTGTAGAAGGCTGGTGTTATATCAGAGCCTGTGGTCCATAAACCATGATGTATCACCTCCCTCACCTTTCTCGCTGCCTGTCCTGTGATGTATCACATAGACCATTGATATATTAGGCTCATCCTGTGATGTATCACCTTCAAAGCCTTTGAGGCTCACGTGATATATCACTTTTGGTCGTGTTTGAGGGCTCGTGTCATGTGATATATCACCTTCAAAGCCCTTGAGGCTCGCATGATATATCACTTTTGGTCGTGTTTGAGGGCTCGCGTCATGTGATATATCACCTTCAAAGCCCTTGAGGCTTGAGTGATATATCATGCGAGCCTCAAACACAACTGAAAGTGATACATCACACGAGCCCCAAATACAACTGAAAGTGATATATCACCTTCAAAGCCCTTGAAACTCACATGATATATCACTTACAGTTGTGTTACATCACCTTGGTATCGCCTTGCGTGATACATCACTTTCAAGCCTTTCGTGAATCATGATACATCACCTTTAAAGCTCTGGGCTCGCGTGATATATCACCTTCGGGGCTCACTGATTGATGTTTCCACCAATCACGAGCCAGGATCAAATAATTCAAATGATGTCATAGTTCTCTTGTTGCAGCCCGTCCGTTAAAACACAGAAATATAGTAGATTATATATTTGCCCTCATCATCCTCCATTGTAACCTCAAATCAAGTCATGACAGACACCTCAACGGACAGGGGAATGGGAGTTTGGCATTGGCAACTCGGAACGAAGATGGACTGCAAGAAGGGGAGCTTCTTGCCATGAAGGGTTGGCTGCCCACACGGATTTGATGTGTATGACCATCTGTTGACGTAGATTAGCCTGGCGCTGCGCATAAGCAAGAGCACCCTCTCCAGCCTGCAGTGAGTTAAAAGCACACCGCGGACCTTGCATGTCCCACCAGCCTGCCTGCCAGTCAAGAAATGCAATGATGTGGCACATTTCCTCCCGTAGTAGTTGCACTTCTTCCTCCCAGCGATGAGCTTGTGCTCATGCCTTACACCATTCAACATGTAGCGCTATAAAATGGCCAGGTCAGCAAGAAGCACCAGTCATTAGAGCCTACTTACAGTCCTGTAGCCCTAGCTCGTTGCTGTTAAAGCCCGAAGTCCTCCAGATCCATGATATACTTTGTTGTCCCACCGTTCGGCCATTGTCATGTTTGAGTGGGACGGCATCCCTTTGCTTGTCGAGTGGCTTGAGGCTCCTCTCTCAGTCATCGGTCTTACCTAGCCTTGCTGCCAGATTCACGAGTGCATCTCTAGTGGTAGAATACTTAAGTGATAAGGTGTCAATGCGATGTTCAGCATTGTTGATGATTCCGTTTGCTCGGGTATTTGCTCGCTGTCCCCGAATAAAGGTGTCCTTATACTTGTAAAGGTGGTATCACAGGTTAAGCATGGTGTGGAGGTCATTCAGCATGTCATATGCCTGAGCTTCACACAATTCCCACTCGTGTTTGAGCAAGCGATCATCACATGGCACTCGCTGGGGCAGAGAGGATGGCAGAAAAAGGCTGATGTTGTGGGCCTTCGTTTCAGTGGCAATGTCATCTGGTGACTGCAGGCGGGAGACACTAGGCATATACAACACCTGCACCCGGGCCCAGGTGTCAATGCATTGGCGAAGAGCATTCATGCGCTGTAAGATCTTGCCCTTCTGGACATCTGTAGTGTGGTGTCCAATTGCCTTGGCATCAAAGCCAAGATGGTGCCTAGAATAGAGTCAGTGCGTGATTCAATACATCCAGAAATATACACTCAACTGCTGATCTTCGAGTTCTAATCCCGACGAAATTAACACAGAGGGTGATATATCATCGTGTAGGGACATGTTGTTGCCACGCTCAATCTCTGCAGCCTCAGCCATCGATAAGGCTAGGCGCACGGCAGCCTGAGTCATTGCTATTGAAAATGCCATCAGCTTCTCAAAATGTGTCAATATAGAGTACACGTACTAGTCATAGCTCTGCCTTCAAACGGTGACCTGCACCAAACTGGTTCGGTGCATGGACGTCCAATACTCTCTCATGAGTCATATACCCTGAAATACCACTATGAAACCCTTTTCCCTTTTATCTGAAGTTGGACTGAGGCTAAGGGAATATTTTTTGCTTTTCTTTTTATTTTTTTCAAGTCTATATGCCAGCAGCCTGAATATTTTAGTACATTTAATTCTGCGATGAGTTTTGCTTAGTCAGCCATGGTGATGACCCAGACAAAATCCCACACATGTCAGGTGACTGTGAAAAATATTTCCCACATATGTTGTCCTGGAAAAACATTAGTAAACCCCTAAATACTAGGCTCGCGTCATTCTCACCCTTCAAACAAAGCAAAGCAAAGACAGCCACACACAGGATTCATATCATGTGACACTTCTTACTCTCCTTCTGGATTTGTCATCAGGGGTTGGACAGGTCACATGACTTAGCAAAATACCCAATGACTCACTATGACTCACTCTAAAATACTTACTATGACTCACTATGACTCACCTTGCACATATGACTCATTA
Organism: Suillus fuscotomentosus; assembly: GCF_016647785.1. Lineage (NCBI taxonomy): Eukaryota > Fungi > Basidiomycota > Agaricomycetes > Boletales > Suillaceae > Suillus > Suillus fuscotomentosus. The sequence continues at coordinate 14,302 of NW_024539735.1, forward strand.
TGACTCTTGATGACTCTTGAATACACTAGTAGCACAGCCACATTTATTGTGTATATAATGACCCCAGTTTTTGAAATAATAAAAAAAAGCAGATACCAGCAGGTAGTAGGGTGTTTCTCAGCCCAACTAACACTAAGTTGTGAAGTAAGGTGTGATAAGTGTCAGTACCAGTGTCAAGAACTGTTTCAAGACTGAGAGGAACACTCTCAAGAGACAGTAATACTGCAAGCTCATCATACTGAACGACCCGCTGTGAGCTCACTGTGTGCAACAACCAGCAAGCAAGGTACAGCCACACTTTTATTCTGATTTCTATTATTCTTTTTCTTTTCTTTTACTTTCACCAACCTTTGGTGGTCTTTGTCCAGAAATATATTTCCAAAATATTTGTGTTGTCTCTACGTCCACCTAAGACTCAGAAGTAGCATAGTGGGGAGACTTTAGGAATTGATAGTGAAGCTTGACCTCACTCATCTGAGTAGCGATACTGAGCCAAGATATTCTGTGCCTGCTAGGCTTTAGCCATTGAAGAGGGGACTTGGTAGTAAACCCAAGGACGTCCGTTCCTGAGTCTGTTTGAATACTCAAAGAAGAGTTCCTTGACAGCAGGTTCAATATTGAGCTAAGAGTTCTACAATAAAGCATTTGATTAGTCTTGACCTTTGATTCTACCTGTTTTGTGCTGAGGGGGTTTATCATTGTAATTCTGCACCATTTCTTTGGAGTATAGTTGGTACGAGGCACTGTTGTTGAAAGGGAACTTGAGGAAGAAACCCATATATTCTTTCGGTCATCGCCATACTGTCGGGCTGACCATTGTTTGTTTGTTTTCCTGTCAAGTCCAAAGATTGGATTGACCATTGTATTACTGATCTTGCAGAAGTATCCTTAGCTGAACATACCTTGGGTAGTATACAACTAGCCACCCATGAACGACCACGTTATCAGTCATTGGTATTTGTCTGAATCGCTGACCGTGGAGATATTTGTTTTTATAGGTGTTTATCTATAGATCATCTATCTAAGAAGACAACGGGTTCGGTTGTGAACGGTCTGCCTCCCATGCTTCGATGTCCCTCCTCCATTCAACTAACTCATCTGCAGCTAGGAAGCTTCAAAATCAATGAGATCGTCGGCACGTTCTTGCACCTCAATTAATGCAAAGTTGTACTTTTGGCGGAAAATCAAACCTAAGAGACAGTGATACTTTAGATTCAGATGTTCAAGGCAAAAAACTTACCCATTGCACAGATCTTCTTCCAGTTCCAGTCATTGAAGTGGTCATCTAAGGTGTCGCGCCTCGAACCGGGACCCATTTTGTGTGTGCTTGTCGCAATGGGGTTTATGTCGGCCCAGCCACGCTCGGGAGCTTCACCGTCCGTGCGACCAACACCCTTGATGAAATTGAAGGAAAAGTTTGACTGACATTTGGCCACATGGGCCGGCAGGTGGAATTTCGGTATGAGAAATGTGATTGACTTTTGGTCGTGCTTGATGTGGTACTGGTGTGGGAAGGCGGACATTCGTGTCCAGAGATGTTTGCTCCATTGACAAGCAATATCGTATGAGATGTTCAATGTCGATATCTCCGATGAAGACTGCATGCTCGAGAAGAATAAATAATCCATGTTAAGGTACCTATAAGTTCTGTTGTTAGCAATACAGCAAGAATGTGGAATGTTGCGCACCTTTCGCCCTTCTGTAGGTCACCGACTGAGCAGGGCCGTTTGAAATTGTGTCTTGCGCAATCGATAGTACTGGCACCAGTGGCTGCAAGGCCACGTGAGACTCTCGAATCTGCAAGGTTGACCGCGTTGTGACTGGAGCATGAACTCAACTACAGAGAGTTAGACTTAGTGCTCACGAGAAATAAAAGTTGAATTTACCTCCTGGACGACTCGCTCGCATGAACCAATGAAATCTTTATATGCATGTTCCTCCACAAAAAACACATATCCACGATTGAGACCCGGATCAACAATGTCCGAAGAGACATTATGGCGAGCGAGACGGAAATTGGTGTCGATGGCAAGGAATAAGGCATATAAAAATCTGGGACTGTGTGAGAAAAAGTCAGGTGGAAAGGTGGCATTATACATGCCGTATTTCGGATGGTGCATTTTCCCATCCATCTGGTAAGTTTTTGCCTGCATGGGGACATGCAGGACACAAAATGGCGCAGGCACCTGGTTTAGTTGCACCAATACCATCAGGGTGATGACTTTGACTAGCACATTTCATCTGCTTGATGAAGCGCCACTCTCGCATCATGCGTAACAATGCCTCATAACAATCCTAGATTGTGATATGATAAATTGAAATAATAATAGAATTAGCACGTACCTTTGGTATATGAATTCCAGTATTGTCCGTCAAACGAGCAGCTGTTTTGTAGAATTCAAAAGTGGAGACTTTGGACTCAAAAGACAGCATCTGAAAGTATTCCAGTGCTTGAAATGTTGCAGCTGTTTTTGGATCGACTGTTGTGGCAGGAAAGAGGCGAACACGTAGTAGTTGAATTATGTGCAGTTCGGCATGTGCACATCCACAAAAATCTAACCCTACTTCGTAGATGCCGTTGTAGTCGATGATAACAAAGTCGTTGTTGTGAGCAGGGAGTGGGTTGATGCACTGAACACCAGAAGCATGTCCAAGTTGTAGACGGATCCCCATGGACTTCAAGGTAAAGCTGTAAAATGAGATACCATCCCATCACTAAGTTCAAAGTGCAAAAGAGTCAGTCTATGTAAGAAATGTAAAGTATATATACACGTACCTCCATTCTATGAAGCGGATGTCTGTCATGTATGCGGATCATGCACAAATGACAAAATAATTCGCAACCATGACAATCCTGACAACAATATGTTACTGCTTCCTCACCGCAAACACAAATGTCTTGTGAATAGTCACCTCGACCCTCCAGGCAGAGGAATTCCTCCAAAAACAAGTCGGAATCAGATCGCCATAAACGCAAGACCTCACCCTGAACCCCAGTACGTTTTGGTTTAGTGAATTCCACAAGCTCCAAAGTGTCACTCTGAAGGTTATCAGAAAAGTCATTGATAATTGAAAGGTTGAGATCCGTGGTGTCTAATGGAACATCTGATTCTCCACGATGTCGTTTACCTGGAGAGTTAGGAACTGTATAGTAAGATGAAGAGACATTTAGACATCCACTTGGTCCTGCTTCAAAACTGCTGTGCTTGCGTTGTTGAGCATTGCAAGTGTGTTGAGGTGCGTCATTTATATCGTTAATCACTGCTTTTGAAGCAGCAGCGTTGTGTGCATAGAAATAGTGCTGGTAGTGCTTCAGGTTTCGCTGTCTTTGACCTCCGACCATTCAAGTTCAAGTCAGATACAGTGTTATAGTAGTAAGTCAACAATTCAGTCGTGTGATGATGTAATTCTAAAAACTACCTGATATATCAACTTAGTATTGTCTGCCAACTGAGTGAGTCAGTAAGCATTGCCTCATTGTAAGCTTCAACACCCCCGTCATCTATTATTGATATGATTTCCCTTTCTACTGCAAGCCGTCTCCCCATCAAGTCAATTAGTTCCTGGCTCTGTTTCAATAAGAGCTGATAACCGGTCCCAGACGTACATCTGAGTTGTCGCACCGCTTCATGTAATTCAGTAGCACACTCATGCAAATTCAGCACTACGATCGAGGAATCGTCCAACTCAGGGCGCAGCAGAGTCCAACCTTCGACATCTACTCTCTGAAGCACTGCAATAACACGAGATTGCATGGTGTTTGCCTCAGGAACACCGGACCTGTACCCTAGCTTGTCACTCAATCGGTCCAAGGTGGAAAACAACGCGATGACATCCTGTTTGAAAGTGTACAATGGTAGATAAATTGTATATATAGTGTATATCGAGGGAATACATACATCATTGAAATGAGAACGTGTTCACCAACGTGTTTGAGACTTCGCCTGTTCTGTAGTCTTATTTCTAAAGGAAGAATAAAATTTATTGTGAGTATGATGATAGACTCAGAGTGATGAACTCTGACCGTTGATAATGTGCTCGTTTGCTTTGCAATCGAGCTTTGCGCCGTTCTTCTGCAGTTTTATACCGTGGTGCCATTGTGATAGCGATGGGAGACTAGTAGTTAGGCTAGTACTGTACTAGTATTACACAATAACTCACTGTACAGTTTGGTGTTATGCGAGCCTTACTTCGGGACAGATGAAATGTGCATGTACATAGGCAACATTCAATCCAAATAAAACGAATTAAATTCTGCACTGCGTGTTATATGTCAGTATCACTGCACAAGTTGATAAACAGGCAAATCTAAAGCAAACCATTGCAGTAGATATTCACCAGACACGACTGCAGAATGTGTTCGGGCTGTACATTTGACAGCATGATATATCATCATTGCACGCATCAGGGAAACGTAATTCAACTCCGTAATACGGAGTTGAATTACGTTTCCCTGATGCGCAAGTCTGATGTGCAAGTCTGATGATCAATCGTAGCATGTAGCACATTCGGCTGGAGCAAAAAGCTTATTGTGAGGCCTAGGCTATGACTCATTGAATATGTCCAATCTGAGTGCAAAGCTTATTGTATATGATATTGCCTGCGAGGTACAGATTGTTCATTAGGGATACCCCACAATATTTTGTCAAACACATATATCCATCTGGCGACGGAGTACATAGATTGTTCATTGGGGACACCCCACAATATTTTAGGTACATAGCAATAAGTACGTAGTGACAAGTAGCGACAAAAACAACTACATTTACATTAAACTGTCTCGCCATTCCACATTGCCAAAGCAAGACGGAAATGCTGCATGGCTTCATGGAGGGTGACAAAGTAATGGACTGTTGTACCTGGGGCACGAAGCATCCGGGCAGTAATTCTATGTATAGTTAGATGCGTTATGGACCGGAATCAATTTAAAAAATGCCTACATTTCGCTAAAGAGTCCTACACCAACAACACTGGTGGTTACGAACCAATCAAAATGGCTAGCAGGGTCAAGGTCAACGAGTGTCTCAGCGCTGGTGTCAGACTCCGCTTCATTATCCCCCTCATTAGGAGGAGGAGGACTCGAAACCATTATCGGCAAGGACCATCTCAGAGCCAATCCAAAGATCATCAATAGAGACATCTGAGGAATTGTCCTCGATGTCTGCAGAGTTGTCATCTGAACTATTCAAAACTGTGTAATTATGAGTAAAATGAAAGAAAAAACGAAGGCGAGTTCAACGTACCCCTTTGCGCATGGACTGGACATACCTGGTCTTCAGGTCGGCAAGGCCATGCGTATGGTCAAGGAGATGACGGGGAACTGTGTAAAATGTGAGGATGAGAAAATTCTTTGAGAATATCATAATAAAGACTTACCGTGACCGTTCTGCACCAAGTGAATAGCCTCGATGAATTGCTCCATTGTGAAACATGGGTGACGGAGCATCTGTACAGGTTGACTGTGGGGGCATCTGATGTTGGAGTGACTGTCGTTCATGTCAAGGAGAGACAGTAGGTGTAGAGATAATCAGGGTATCAGTTCGTGTGTAAACAAATACAGTATGATTGGTATTGCTTGGTTTGTGAAATATATCCTGAGTCATCAAAGATGAAAAAACTTCAAGGTCAAGTAAGGACCTGAGTGACAGTTCGGTTCATTATTGCACCTGTATACAAAACCAAGTAAAAAAATTGTCAGTGAGTGACATATGAAATACGAACGAATTGATACTCACCCAACATACAGATGGCGCCTCCCAGGTGGATGAGCGCAGAACAATTAATCTGGCTGCAGAATGAGCTGCCCAACTACTTACAGATGCAAAAGGAGAAGAAACTACCTTGATTTTTTGAGTCGCTGTTTCCGAGGTGGTTCAACGACTTTCCAGAAGAGATAGAGCTAAACAGCAGCCCACCTTGTGTCGAGAACACCAGTATTGATGAACATGGTGGAGCTCTTATCAACTCCGTTAACAAAACAGCCCAGCCTGATATTATAAATGAACCTGAATCCGCCGAACAAGAAGACAGCGAGTCAAACTCACGGCTGATGCAAGCAGGAGAACGGCGCAGAGTACGTGGTATTCACGTTGTCCTATTTATAATATATAATAGTTTTTCTTGGTTAGCAATTGCGGGAATGGTTTCGGAATAATTCTAAGGGAAAAACTACACCTGGCAGTAGCTCAACCGGTAAAGCCCTATCTGCACTACTTGGCCAGCGTGCGCGAGGCACTCGAAACCTCAAAGAAGTTGAAGTGTATTAAAAACTTCACTATGAGTCCAAAGTCAAACCATTGGTCTCTGACGCACTCAAAAATAATCCTGTACAACCTACACAAAGGCTAAGCGCAGTCCGGCAACACACCACTGATTGCTTTGCGGATGAGTCGGACGAAGTTAAGAAGGAAATTCGGGAGGAGACTGTATGTCTTAATGCTGCCAGAAGATTGGGTGATGTTGTGGGACAGGATTCACGAACAAAAGAAGAAGTTTATCAGTACGTGATGTACTTGATCAAAAATAGTGCTGATCACTTACAATTTAAAGTGCGATTCAAGAGCTACCAATCCTTCTAGGTCAAATCTTCGAGGACCTCTCAGTATTGATGGGTGGATGGCACTACACCCTTCTCATGGGTTGAGTCGACCCTTTGTGTGAAGGCAACATTATGACATTAAGGTGTGTTGTTTGCTCTTTGTTGTGCCAATTGCACGTGTTGATTCATCAATGCATCAATAGCTACCACCACGGTAAAACTGCAGATGGTCTGAGCTTCAAGGCATGTACGCCAAACTTCCATGAACAGTACCTATCACCATTTGAACGACACCTTGGATGCATCTATGGTAAGTGATTCCTGGCTATGTGACTCAAAATTATGATTAATGAAAATTTACCATGGGTGCATCTTCAAAGTCCACGCTGCCAGTGGCTCCCTCATCCACCCCAACCTCACCTCATCTTCCACCTGGCCTGATCTCACTAGAGGACGAGTCAACCTCACCCCATCTTCCACCTGGCCTGATCTCATTGGAGAACAAGTCCTTGGTCATAAATGTGCTTGATCCCTCTCTGGACTTCAATGCACTTGCAGGAACGAAAGAACATGGTGAGTGGTTGATGCGCACTGACTTGAACCCTATTACATTTGCTTATAACATGACAGATACACCAATCACTGCTTGGAGAAAGTCGACAGCATTTGATGAATACCTGCTAACTACATCATCCCCCACCTTTAATCGCACTCAATGGCCAGGTGTCAGCGTGGCGGATCCATCAGTCGAAGCTATTCCTCCTCTCATGTTTCATCCGTTGTCATCGTTTCACACCACCCTCTTGCCCCAGCCTGCTTCGCTCTTGGCTCAGCAAATGAATCAATTTTCTGCACTTGAGGAGGTCAATGGACTTTCCATGGAACTGCATGGCAATCCATTGCCATTCAACCAACCAATGTTCAATTTGGGGCCGCACACACCCCCAGACGCCCATATTCCATTGTCCTTGCTAATGACTATCACACCGTCACTCCTGTCTACATCCACACCACCCGAGTCAATTCATTTCAAGTCTACCGAACATCAACCCCTATCAGCTCCTCATCAACCATTGTCCATTGACTGGGCATCTTCTGCGGCTTCTCGCCAGCTGTCACCTTGTGACATCAGGGGAGTCTTGGCTGGTAAAACTCTCCAACCCAGTTTGGAGACAGGGACGGTGTCTTTGTTACCTGTTGTCTCTGCTGCCTCCAACAGACGCACCAAGCGCCCACCATGTCCTTCTACGGGAGCTGCTGAAGCCAACAAAATTGGTGTCAAGCAAGGAACAAAGCCTGCACCAAAGAGGAAGCAGACCGAAGTCCAGCGCAGTGGTGAGGGGTCGAAGAAAAAGTCTCGCAAGTAGATATATTGTAGTCTGTCATGTTTTTAATGTAGCTACCTGAACAATATATGAAGTGTGGAAGCCCACAGAGGTGATGGCCCTCATCAACAAGGGCATCCAGGATGTATGGAGTCGAGCCTTTGCGTTTTGATACCTCTTGACCCTCGATGTTCTGTTCAAGAGCGGCCATATAGTAGGGCTTGCGTTTACCACAAGACTTGCGATCTGCCTCAAAGATGTGAGGTTTAACCTGCAGCCCCGTCTTGCTCACATTGAGGCAGGTGGTAAACCTGCGCTGCAAACCATAAGGCGAGTACCATACCAATAGACTGGAAATTCTCACATGTATGCCAACCGAATGGCGGCAGCACTTGCATAGCCATGCTCATACACAGCGAGATCATGGAACTTCAAAGCAGATGATCTCAGCATATCTAGTAGTACTAGTACTTATCAACTTTTTTGTTTTTGCTTCGACTTATTTACTTGTGGGACTTGTGCCCTTGTGTGTCACTCGTTGTGGATTTTAATTTACAAAGCAAGTGAGATTAAGGAATGTGCTAGTAGGTCACCGGTGATATATCATTAAAATATACAAGTACTGCAGCCAGGGTAATCTATGATATATCATGTTCTACTGGGGGCATTAAGGTAGGAGATGATATATCATTGAAATATGCAAGTACAGCGGTTGGGGGAATATATGATATATTTTTGATATATCATGGCTCTACTGCTGGTATATCCTCAGTAAATAGGTGTTATATCACAGGTACTACTAGTAGTAGGTGATATATGCAAATACTGCAGCTGGGGAATATATGATATATCTTTGATATATCATGGCTCTATTGCTGGTATATCCTCAGTAAATAGGTGTTATATCACAGGTACTACTAGTAGTAGGTGATATATGCAAGTACTGCAGCCGGGGAATATATGATATATCTTTGATATATCATGGTTCTACTGCTGGTATATCCTCAGTAAATAGGTGTTATATCACAGCGCTATGATTGATGTATCATCTTCCCACACATTGTGTCATAAACCAGGATATATCACCTTCCTTCTACCATGACAGCAATATAATACATCATAATGACATTATCGCCTGCTGCCAGTAGGTTGAAAATCAAGCCGATAGCCCGAGAAGCACATCGCAACAGTGAGTCATGTTTCTGCTTTCGCTTTGGTATCACAGTTGATGGTGCAACTTGTTGGGAGTAGATCAGTACAGTTGCTTTTGGACAAATTTTCATACTGCCCGAACAATGCAGATGTTTGAACTTATTTGAAAATGACCGACCGTGTCTGGTTTTTCTTGTGGTCCAGTAAGCTTGAGTTGGGGAGGCTGTCGAAATGAGCGATCATTGTTGATGATGATTTATATTGGGAGGGAACGTACTTGGGCTGCGCAAATGATCTTGAATCTGTTCGTCTAATGTTAACGTTAGACTAGAAGGCTAGCTGGTAGATCTGTTTCTTTGTGTGAGCCAACGACTTGGAGACACCACTAGCCTAGATTGCTGATCGTGATTCATGACAGATGTGTTATTTTCTGGTATATAGTCGAAGCCCAAGTTTATATGGGAGCGTGTGTCATGATGAAGGTGGCAAAAGGAGGCAACACCTATATGCGGTACTTTCTATCAAAGGGTAGTGTGGAGAGCTCGAGAGTGATTTGACTCGAAGCTCCAGCCTGAGCGTACACCATCACGTGACCATCTTACTTCAGGGACGTCAGTTTTCATGTTCTATTGAATTCAATTGTGTTACAGTCGTTTGCATAAAGATTTTCAGTTGCGAAACCGCGCAACACGTGTTTGTATATATTTGTCACAGTATGAAATGGGTGGCCAAAGTCACGATACCAAGGTATTTTCCTGCTCTACAAATACATGTTGCGCGGTTTCGCAACTGAAAATCTTTATGCAAACGACTGTATAAGATCTGATTTACATCCCTGCGAATTTCAGGTACCCTCAAGTTCTGCGAGGTTCCCTCCTGAATTCTGCCTTAGACCAGGGGTGTACATCACAAATAAATGATAATATTCCTGATCGGATTTTCAAAATTTGTGCGGCTTAGCGGCGAAGTTGAAGTGTAATTATAGCCAAACATCCACCATCATGCCGACTCCCGAGTGCTCATACTCACATCAATTCTACAAATATAGCTTTGCGCAGCAATCTACATCTGTTTTGCATGTTGATGTAGATGCGCCATATGTGCTGACAGATATAGATGCGGTCAAAGCAACGACAACGGCGAGGAAGGAGAAACATGCGAGATGCTATGGATTCTTCTAAGGGAGATCTCAAATGATATCTCTGAGGATGGGGAAACGACGGCCAGCTTTTATATCTTCCGTATTCTCATGGGCACGATTCTGATTGATTTAGCAGAATTTGTTATTGCTGTCAGATGCCTGCAATAGCGTGTTTGATTGATTACGGGCATTGTATCATAACCTCCATTATCAGTGGGACTGAACACATTTGAAACACTCAGCAAAATAAGGCCAGACGTTCGACAACACAGCTTCATCAAAGCTGTGGAAGCTGGGAAGTCCACCTGCCGTCGACATGCTCACATGCACACTCGTGAACAAGTGGGGATTACTATTGAGACCGCACAGGATCTTCAAGCGTCTTTAGCGTGGATACCTTTGCTCTCGACCAAGATTCGTGATGTGGATGTCCTTTTTGGTCCAGAGAGTAGTATCTCCCCTGACGACGTTGCTACCGAATTTCTGGCTCCCGATGAGTTTGACTAAAGAAGTTCAAAGCATTAATGAAGTCAAAACGCTCCAAAGAATACTTTTGATTTCGATGAGTTTGACCAGGTTAAACAAGGAATAATACCACAGGCCATTCTAGATCAGATTGAGGTTGTCTAACTACAGTCACAAGCATGATGGTTGGAACGAGGTCACATCAATATTGTCATTGGGAACGTTTCACAATACCAGCCACAGACGCAACCCACCATCATTTGCGCGTCAAGTCTCTCCCATATCGTGCTGCATCAAGCTTCGTCGTGTCGGTGTCGCGTAAATCTTACCATCGCCTCGTTCGCAGAATGAACTGGTTATTCTTTCAAGACTAGCAGCACACAAATCGCACGAGTGAAGAAATTTGTATTTCTGAATTGCAAAGAGCGGAGTGCTGCCAGAGACGGTTCAAATGAGTGATTTATGCGAGGGGACTCACTCTGATGAACTACTATACTAACTATGGCCCCAGTACCTAATGGCAGGTTATGATATAAGGGTCGTAATTGGACACGCTCCTGCAGGTTCTACCGAAATTTCTGCCGTCTGACCTGATAGCAATAACAATTCTGCCAAATCGATCAGAGTCGTGCCCATAAATATAAAAAGCTTGCCGTCGTCCTACAGTGTTCCCCCATCCTCAGAGATACTATTGAAGATCCCCTCAGAATATTCCATATCACTTCGCACAGAAAATGCGTTTCTCCTTCGTCGCCATTGCTGCTGCTTTGACAGCATCTATGCATGTCAGTGCATGTAACACATATTGCCAATCAAATACAGATTGTTGCTCAAACATGGTTTGTGGACTTGACGTGAGTATGAGCAGGTCGCTGTGCAACCAGGATTCAACCGTATGACTCACCTGCGCGCCTTAGAATGGAGTTTTGACCTGCATATTGGTTGGAAATTGAGTCGGCAGTACGAAGGGCACGCGGGGACAGTACGTTATGCTTCTGCTTTCGCTTTGGTACCATGGTTGACAGTGCAATGCCTAGTTCGCAGTCAATCAGTACAGTTGTTTTGGGACAAGTTTTGGTATTGCTCGAGCAATGTGGATGTTTGAACTTATCTGAAAAACGATCGATTGTGCCTGATATTACTCGTGGTTCATTAAAGTTCAAGTGTTGCCGGAGCTCCAGCTAAAGCCATTTCTGGCATTATGGTTTGACCGGTCAACGATGTTAATTGGTTGACTACGCTACTATCTGCAATCGACATCCCCGTTACAACGACAAAGAGAAACTAGGAGACGAGCAACTCATAGTCAGCCAACTAAAATGACAATGCTATCCATGGGACCCACAAAATTATTAGCACATCTAAGCTTGATCTAGTTGGCCAGCATCAGTAAATGTCTCCCTGCCTTCATACCACGCTTGAAACCCATCGGGAAGGGATTGCATTTCCGGTGCATTCGTCGATAGGTATGTGGGGATGACCGATTGCTCCCTGTTCGCTTGAAGACTAAATAGTATTCGCGAAGCGAGAACGCTGTGCACAACAATCTGGGGTCTAAAATGTCGAATATGAGCTTTTGACGATATATATATATGACCAGGCTAACACGTTTAACATCTCGCTGTATGAGAGCTAAGGGTGTGCTCAGTTCTTCGAAGCCTACGTAATCAGAAAAAAGCTCACAGGGAACACAGAGATGACAATCACATTAAGAGTGGATACCACTATAGAGATGTCAGCACGAAAATCATAATAACAATGGTGTTAATACTTGTGATGCAGGACATGTAGAGGAGTCCATCGCCGTAGACACTTCTTATTAACGTGTTATGAAAACCAAAATAGTGCCGATATTTCACAAATACAGTGATGAGCATGAGAACTAGAAGTGAATCGTCAGAATAACATATTTGAATTAATCGCCACCTCACCAATCTCGAAGATCATCAAGAGTCCATACCCAAAAGCACTGCTACGAGCCCCCTCAAGCGTGCAAGGCGGGCCAGCTGGAAAAAATGAATATTAAGACCAAGAGGCGAACTTTAAGACCTCGCCTTCTGGGTTGCTGAAATGGATGGGGGCGGCACTTAGGACCACACACGTCACCATGATGGTCTGCACTATACGAGTTAGTGATGCACAAGGAAATAGAGACATCACTGCACCAAGCCAAAGGATAAAAGAACAATAAGATTGGCCTTTTTGTTGCCGGAGAAGGCATGAACCCTGGCGATCAACAGACCTGTCGTGAATGTGAATGCCCGATGCTAACATGGTATGCCAAAGCCAACCTTCCGAGGCAATGATGCCCACGAAATGTAAGCCTGTGAAATGTCGTCGTAAAGTCACATCATGAAAGCCGTCTGGACCGACCATTTACAGCATCGTTAAAAGGTGCACACTATATTTCAATGTGAGTTGTAGTCGATACTGCGCTGATAAAGGTTGTGCTCACATCTTGGGTGCCCCATGTCTTGACAGCGGCTGGTTAATAATCAGCTTTGCATTGTAGTGCACACCGCTGTATCTCACAATACGAGGTCATAAATGCACCAGCAAAAGGTACATATCGTGAAAGTGTGAAGGTAATGCGAATAATTCCCCACTTCCGTCCCCAAGTCCATTGGACCTACAAGAAAAATTAGCGACGAGACATGGATGGCTGATTCCACTGACTTCAGAATGTGACGTGATAAAGTAATCATAAATCTAGTGATACATGAGAATCATTATAAAGAGACTGGGACGATACGACTTACTAGGAGTGCTGATGCAGCGACTTCAGAGTAAAAGAGAGTTGTGAATAATGACAAGCACTGTCATCGGCCAACCTTACCGTTAGTATACTTTGGTAATTAGATGATGCATTAGAGGAGTCGGACTGCAAAAGCACAAATGAATTACCTTGGCTAATTGCAAACCGAAGGTGTTTGAGACTGACATTTTCGAGTGATACAACAGATGAATGGCAGGCTGTTAACAATAAGTACTGCAGCAGTATGCACTGCAACACAGTGCACTGCTGTGGTCGTAGATGACACGTAGCAACGGCTGTAAGTACAAAGAAATATAAGGCGCTCAAAACTGATGGTTATCTGATGATGCATGGATGATCATACATTGATGCGAGGCACTATGTCGCACTATGCTGTGATTGGAGCACAGCATGCATGATGGTCCAGAACTTGGAGATTGCCGCTGATAGCAGCTTACACCGCACACGGTGTACCAGAAGGAACGGCATTCAGAGATCTCATACAAAATAACCCGTCTGTCACGTGACGATGTAACGTCTCGCGATTGTTGGCTCCATCAAGAGATAGCAGCCAACGTTAGACGAACAGATTCAAGCTGTGCAGTGCGTTCCATCTTCGTACGACCTCCCAATATCAATTATTAACAGCAATAGCAATAGAGGCTTGTTTTGACAGCCTCTTGGAGTCAAGCTTCCGCGGGCAAGACTAGGCACGAATGATCATTTTCAGATAAATTCAAACATTCGAGCAGTACAAATTTTTTCCAAAAACAACCGTACTGATTAGCTCCGAACTAGGTATTGCCACACCCATCAACCATGATAACAAAGCGAAAGCCGAAACATGACTCACTGTCGCGACGTACCGCTCGGGCTGCCGGCTTAAATTTCAGCAGGCTGGTCGACTACGCAGATAAATTGGTTGTTCTAAGGGGCACAGGTGAGTCATGTGGTTGAATCCTTGTTACCTGCCTTGCTCACACAAGAAAGCTGCTCACAGCATTCCCATAGTTCGCATGATTTTCCTTTGGCCGCACACTCTGCACTGGCAGACATAGATGCTGTCAAAGCAACGACAACGGCGAGTAGGGAGAAACGCATTTCATGTACGATGTGATATGGGATCTTCTGAGGGGGGATCTCTATTCTCGAATGATATCTCTGAGGATGAAGGAACACTGTAGGACGACGACCAACTTTTATAATGCTTTTGGGCACGATTCTCATCGATTTGGCAGAACTGTTGTCACATGGACAAATTTCGGCGGAACTCGTGGTAGCATATTTGATTAACAGCGATCATCAAATCATAACCTGCCTGCAGGCATCGACGATTCTCTTCTTCGTAACCACAAAACCCTCGCTCGAATCACCAGTCTCGTCCTAACCCCTCACTCTTCGCTTCATCATTTGAACCTGCGCTGACCCTGCCAGTGCACCGACCAAGTCAAGAAGTAAACATCAGCCTCTTGAACTCAAGCTTAGTAGTGGACCGCGGGAACTGAACTGATTGGCTATGAACTGGGTATTGCACTATCAACCATGATATCACAGCGAAAGCAAAAACATGACTAACTGTCACGGCGTGCCACTCGGGCTGCCGGCTCAATTTGTCCCGCAGACCAAACTTCCTTGCTAAGGGGCGCAGGTGAGTCATGTGGTTGAATCCCTGCCACACAGCGACCTGATCATACTCACACTATCGACAACACAATACAAACCTAGGCAGCAAATGCTGCCTATGCAAGTTTCTCCCTCGGTCGCACACTGTGCACTGACAGACATAGATGCTGTCAAAGCAACGACAACAGCGAGTAGGCAGAAACGCATTTTATGTACGAGGTGATATGGGATCTTCTGAGGGGGATGAGGGAACACGACCAGCTTTTATATCCTGCATATGCTTATGGGCAAGATTCTCATCGATTTGGCAGAATGATTATCATCGTCACATGGGAGAAATTTCGGAGTGGAATCGATTAATGACGACCATTAAATCATAACCTGCCAGCAGACATCGACAATTATCTTCTTCGTAATCACAGAACGCTCGCTGGAATCATCGGCCTCAGTCATTGCGATATGTACTCGGTCGATATCTCTCTTACTCGTTGCTCCCTTATCTAGTACCTGCAATTCGCCTACGTCACTAGTAGGTCAGCGACTCTACAACTGCTGTGCAGAGATAATGGGGTACCTTTTGGAAACCGATACTGAGTCTCATTCGTAGCATGCGCTTGGTCGGAGATCCCTGGTACAGTAGTCATGGTACAGCTCGTTCTACAGTTTTAGACAACACGACGATATCAAGTTATCCCATGGCAAACCCCGATGACCATACACTTCCCTGGACAAAAGGAACAGCGTCGACGGAATTAGTAACTATCAACTAACGCACTGCCAAGTTCCTCTTCCTCATCATCTGTCCCTTGTACCCCATCCGACACTCGCTCGATAAAGAAAACTACTCCCCTTTAAATGTCAAGCACCGTATAGGCAGTACATTCATCATGACACGCGCCTGCAACTATCTCGAAATCCAGCTTCAAGTTAATAGATCAGGGTCAACCGACCACCCGGTTCTTGTTCTCGACCATCAGATATACAATTGGTATCCACGCTTCTCACTAGACGGGTATAAAATATGCGTACACAATAAACGCGCAGCCCGAGTGCACGCGGCGCATAGAGTAGCGTAAAGTACATCAATGACCAGCACCGGGATTGGTACAACGTGGGGTGGTGCGTGTGTGCGGTGTAGGAATAAGTACGTGATGAGGTATGAAAACACGCGTGGTGTGCGAGGTATAAACGTGTGTGCTGTGTCTACTATCTGAGACACGCAGAGATGCTGTTCTAGAAGTCTCTGTGACGAGACTTAATTGGGTCGTTCCATCGAAAAAGTAAGAGGTTTACGCACCGACTCGAATCTGAACCCTATGACTCCAACTCGAAATTAAGTGAATCCCGATCCGAGTCCATGACTCTTGCGTACTCGAGAAATAATCTGAGGGATGTGGATAAGAATAAGAACAAGTCGACATTGCGCGCGAGATGGAATTCAACATCCAGCCCTTTGCGCGCACCACCCCACTCACCTATATAAATAAGCCACCATATCCTCCCTCCTCCAAAAACTCAAACTCCACTCCCTCCCTCTCCTCGCAATCTTCTTTGCAAGGTCTTCATGTGCACCATGCCCGCTCGGGTCCCCGCGGAAGAAGAGGAGCGAGTCGTACAGGTCCGAGTAGTCGACTTGAATGGGGACGTAGTGCACCCAGGGAGCGATACGGTGGGTGAACCTTTTTAGGTTGGGATTGTTGATTTTGGATTGGATGAGGGATTTTGTTGGGTAGAAGGAGGAAAGGAAATCGTTGAGGAAAATTAAAACACGAGAAGAAAAGGAAACGCACCATTCAGGATATACCGTAGACTTGAACACAACCGAATTACTCGTCATGAGTCTCTTGAACCGACTCGACCAGCCGTTCCCATCCACCTGCCAAAACATCAGTAAAACTAACACCCAGCAACGCAATAAACAAATAAGACAGGACTCACATCAAGGACATACTTGTACTTCACAGCCTCCTTAAAGCCCATCCTCCGCCGCCACTCCCACCTTTCCTCCACCTCCTTACACACCTCCTCCTCACACTGACCCGGTTTGCCAGCGAACGCTACATCCATCATCGCAGGGTTCACGATTGATTTCTTAAAGGTCTGCGTTACGACACCGTCGGGGGACGACGGATCGGTGACGAGAGCGTCTATGGTTTTTGGGTGGGCGGTGGTACGTTTCTCAAGGCCAGAGGAAGGAGAAGAAGAAACAAGATCCATCAAGCGTCCCCTCTGCGAATCCTTCCAAGGCTTCTCCTTCCCATGATGAATCCCCGTATTCAACCCCCTCCAAAGTAACCTCTCCTCATCCTTCTGCATCCACGCTTCTTCCAGGTCCCCTTCTTCTACACCCTCGACGTCATCCACCCAACTCAACATGATCGGGACCCTGATATCAGAATGCAATGGGCTACTGCAATAGCTGAACTGTGGGATTGGGAAGGGGTACGCGACGGGGCCGGGGCCGTGGCTCAGGAACTGGCCGTGCTGGGCGAGATGGGAAGGGTGAGCGCAGGGGTCCATGGCGAGGAGGTGGTCGTGGATGAATGTTCTGGGTTTTGGGGTATGTGGGGGTGGGGAGGGGGGTGGATTGCGTGCGACGCTGTTCAAGGGGCAGGCGTGCATCCAGCCACGGATGTACGGGGGTGGGTCTTGTGTTTGGAAGTCGAGTGCTTGTTCGGGTGCGTGTGAGAATTGGATATGGTTGGTAGGGAGAGAGGGAGTAACGTACATTTCCCCTTTTCCCCAGCCTCGACAACCTTTCTCCTCATGTCATGGGTGAGAAAGACATTTGGGTTGTCATGGGGGCTGAACACAGCTCTAAACAACGGCAACTCGTCTTGCACGCCCTTCAGCAAGTCTAGGAGCTGATTGGCGGCTACTAATAAGTTTTTGCGAGCGTCTTCGTCTGCGGGGAGTGACTCGTTTCCGATGTGGACAGGACCTGAGGTTGTTGATTTAGCGATGGTGTAGCTGTGCTGGTGACCTTCGTGAGCGAGCTGGATTTCTTGGAGCCGTGCAGGGTTTATACCCCAGAAAGGAGCGAGGTCGAGGTTGATCTGGTCGTACTCGTCTGGGAGCTGGACGTTGTGCTTTTGGACGTATGCCCACCTGTTTGGGGTTAGAGGAGGGTCTGAAGGGATGCGAGTAACGTACCATCTATCGAAGCCAGGTGGAGGTGCTCTGGAGTATCTGAGGTGGTACTCACGAACTGCTTCGGGAAGCGTTTTACTAGCGCGTGCGAGTTTTGCATCCCACTCTTTTTCTGCGTGTTCGATGAGGTCAAGGATGGGGTGTCTACCGCCTGGATGTACTTCGAGGAGACCGTCTGAGCGGAAAGTGTGGGAGGGGCGTTGTGGTGGTGGTTCAGGGTATAGGGTATCAGAGTCTAGATCCCATGGTGATCCTGTAGGTGCAGAGCGGTGTGCTTGATACACTCGAGGGAGGTATATACTAAAATTTGTAGGAAGGTTAGTACTGACCACTGAATGACTTGGTGTTAGGGTGAATACTACGAAAGTGGAAGCAAAGATGACCAGAAATATATAAGCTCTGAGTGATCTGCGAGTTATTCGGAATGGGGACATTGAGGACCATTAAAACGCGTTCATGGTGCATGTCCTTTAAGAACTCGGAACATTCGGAACTTAATCAATTCATCCCAGCATCCCCGTCAGGGTGATAAGCAGGCTTCACTTCAAATTAACTCGGATATAGTAGTGGTCTAGGCACTGGCTTCTTAT
Source organism: Suillus fuscotomentosus (assembly GCF_016647785.1). Lineage (NCBI taxonomy): Eukaryota > Fungi > Basidiomycota > Agaricomycetes > Boletales > Suillaceae > Suillus > Suillus fuscotomentosus. Next base: position 33,041 of record NW_024539735.1, read on the forward strand.
AACGCCGCCATCACACGCGCGCCCGGTCACCGACAGTGTCGTAATTTGCTAGACACGAGAAAGGGAAAAAAATCGTTGACGTGATCGATTGCAGCCCAAGACGACTGCAGGGTCAAGGCACGCCATAGAAAACCCTTCAAGTCTTACGAAGAAGTTGACAAACTTCCTGGTAGTGAGGCAGGTATAGTGGGTACGTACTCCGTAATTGTCGTGGTCGCAAAAGAAGCTCATAAGTACGAGCGCATCCGAGTTTTGTACCGACGAGAGACTATGAGTTGAACAGTATTACCCCGCTAAGTTACCAACTCTGGAGGATTAGCCTCCAGAGTTTCTGTACCCTTATATCACATCTTGGCACGCATCGGTACACGTCACGGTGAGATCCTGTCCTAGCTTCGTACACGCTTGAATATTTCTCTTCCGAGTCTTCAGTGCAACAGCTGTCATGTCTGACACCAGAGGCATGAGACTCTTTTGACTGGCTCTCAGGCCGGAGACCCAGTCAAATAAGAGTCTGCCATCGCGACAGATGCGGCCGCAGACGTGTTCAGATTCATAAATATATGTTCGTATTGCCGATGCTGTCCATGCCATGATCATATACATGGAACTTTTCTGGTCTTTCAACTATATAGTCCCCGGTCCATTCCGAGCGCTCGTTCAACTTGGACCTCCCCCTTCCACTCTTAATGTTACTGGCAACTCATCGCTATCACTGAACATGACGGCCAGATAGTTCAATATTTGGCCGGCAGATACAGCTATCGCTATGACCAGGGCTGGCACTAGTATTACTCAATCATTAATCTGCAACCTGAATCTGAGTCGCACAGTTTACACGACACATACACTAAAGCGACCTGATAGGCCTTATGCAAGCTTCACTGGTTCCTTCTGGACCAAAAATCAAGGCCAGACCAGCATCTAAAAAAGTCGAGTTGGTCGACACCAAGTCGAAATCTGTTCTGATCAAGCTATATCTGGTATAGCTCAGTTGGACGATGTTCGGTTTACGGACAAGTCTTAGACTGTTACATCAGTGGTATTTCCCCGCATCGCCATCGCCGTAAGCTCACCGTAAGTTCCAAACTTCTATCTGAGAAGCGAAGGGTCTTTTGTTGATGGCAGACCATACCAGACTCAGCATTCCAGGTATCAATATCCAATTGCAATGTACGTAGGTGCCACCACGCTGATAACGAAGAACGGACTCCTCATACCGTGAGCGCATAGCGCTATCTTCATCACCGTTGGGTATCAGATCTCCTGACTTCTTCGATGTCTCGGTGGACATATATATAGGCAGGTAGCGGGTTTGAACACACCGTTGTCGTCAGTCTTGCTAAGAACACAACATATGGTAGAATAGAAACATTCATACAAGTGCGTTCCAAGGAAGACATGAAAACGATAAAGTCAATGAACAATAAGTCGCTCACGGCAAGTAATTCTTCTCCAGAGTCACAGCCTATTTAATGTCGTGAGTATGAACAAAAAGCGAGTTTGAATGATGTCGTTATTGGCGGGCGCCAGAAAGAAAGAAAAGGAGAAAAAGTCTATGGAGCGCATATAATCGATGAACATCTGATAAAAGTGACACAAGCCGGCAACAAAGACGAAGAGAAATACTGTCCGCATGATACTTTCAGCAAGACAGTAGCAAGCGGGAAGTAATCCTCTTCATCAAGCGAGCGACAATTAGGCACATTGGCGAGGAGCGTCGACACCACGAATGAACTGTCCTCGTCTTCATGTCCTAGTACGGGAGGACAACAGGGGAAGAGTGATGATTATGGTGTGGTGTCTAAGGCGGAGTGGGGCAGGTAAATGAAAAAAAAAACGTCAGTAGGTTTTGACCGAGCCCCATCAGAGGTTGTACGACATATCAACGAGAAGGAGCCTCGCTGCGCAGTTCCTTCATTATACCAGGGGGGGCTGTTCGAAAAAAGAAAAATAAGTGAGCGAAGAGAATGCTTCCAAATTCTAAAGAAAGGATCTGGTCTGGAGATAGAATTCCCTTCTTGACCGTGCCAAGGAGCCAGAGATGCGACGTGGTTTCGTATTAACTGTACAGTTCTCGGTCCATTCCGGTCAACGTTCGACCTCGCGCGCTGACCAAGCCTTTGCACTCGAAGGTCTCCTACCTTACTCCTACCACCGCCGAACGTTTGCTATCTTTGGGTGGTGGGTAGTGAACCAGCCACCGCTTACTCGATGATCCACAATCTCAAGACCCTGCATACATAAATCCGAGTCTTTCATACGATACGCGCAGCAAGCCGGCCAGCGAGGTTTTTGATAATTCAGGCCTGAATCTTTACCCGTTGTATATGCAACATTCTTCTGGCTCTGAAGCTTGCATATGGACCGAGTAAAGAAACAGAGAATCTCTATCTATCATGATGTATACTTTCTCCAAACGAGACAGCGCCGAATGGAGAGTCGAAGCAATTCTCTTCATCACTACTGAAGAATCCGACGCAAGGAACAGCCTACTATAACGGGAAGAACGTTTCTTTGATAAAACAAAGGCTTCAAAGAAGGTTGTCGTGGGGCACGGGGCGGCTCCGGAGCACGCAGGCTTGGCGCTGACCCCATTCACCTCTGATAATAGTATACCAGGGACTAAAACCCTGTATTTGTCCCACACGGACAGAGTCGAATGGGATTTCAGAGAACACATGCCGCTTTTACCATGCGGTAAATCATGCCCGCAAGAGCGGCAAGAATACGGTGACTCCTGACTCAGGAAGCAGTCGGAGGTTGTGCCACGTAAATATGCCATTGATAAGAAAGAATACGATTTTTTTTAAACTACAAGCAAGCGCATAGTCATGGCCCCTGGCCCCTGGGATATCTTAAGCTGTTCAGGCACCGTAGGGGAGTCGCAAGAGGAGACATGCCAGGAATAAGTCGGAGTAAACGCTGGAGGAAGTGGTCACTGGTGTTGATGGAAAAAATATGATGCTGCTTGGATCTGCTTTTGATTCTCGAAGCTTCTGAAGGTTCGATGTCACTGGCCAATCATGACACATTCATTGAATTTCTCACCCTTCACTTCCTAGCTCCATGGCAGCAGTTCACAATTTTGTGGGCTCGATCTTCACACAACAGCAATGATGTCAATCTAGCCTTGTCATCCACCAGAGTTTTAATGCCGAAGTTTGAGACGCTGGAATGGCAAAAGTGTTGGAAAGGTGTACAAAGAACGAGCGTGTGTTGAGTTTTCAGTTATATTTAACAGCACTATAGTCAAAAATAAGTTACGGGTCCGTATTATCCCACAGTTCTAGATGATCCACACAAGATGCTGTTTGGATCTGTTGAGCAAAGACCATCCTCGGGGCAACTGGCAGGTTTTCAATGACGTCCCCTGATTCGTTCGCTGCTAGTAGATTGAATAGGATGTGTGAGGCGAGAACACTGTGCATGACTGTCTGTGGGCTTTTCTGATTCAGCATCAGATATGGAATCAACTGTGATGGGGTTTACCCTGGCCCATAGAAACCACAAACAAATGATAACTGGGCAATCTGGTCAAAAACTTATCTCGAGGCTGAAGGCAACTTGAAGATACTCACAGGATGCACAAGCATGGTTAGCCAGTCCAACATTGAAAACACTGCAAATGAATGCTGTGATCTTGACAAGGATCTGTAAAGGACTCACGAGTAATGCACAGCATGTAAAATACACCATCCCGATATATAGCAGTAACCAACTGACCATTCTCCGTTCGGTGAAATTTGAAGCGTTTGTAGAGTGTCAGGAACATCAACACTAGCAGAGGATCGTGAGCGCTAAGCAGAATCATAGAAACACTACGTACCAAGCTGAAAGATTGTGTGCAAACCGTGAATGATGCTTTGTTGTCCTTCCCATGCGCCACACTGAGGATCTGGAATATGGGGTCAGTAGAAGGCAAATATGAAAAGGAAACACAATCTGACTTCCAGATTGATTCACGACAATAATTATAACTGTTAGCATAGCTGCCGTTGTGGCCTAAAATGATGTGTAATCTTTGAGCAACAAGAAAATGGCCAGGACGAAGGACCAAGGTCACCATGCCAAATGATGATATTGCGATCAAAATCCTCTTTTCGCCACCACAAAACGCATATGTCCTTGCCACAAGCAGCACTGGAAAAGAAGTCATGAGGGTAAAGCGACTTGACTTGGGGCTGATACTGACCGTCAGCAGCAGCAGAACCCAAGGTAGTCATGGCTAGCAAAACACATTGAGCGTTCAGAGCTTTGAAAGTTATTGAATACGCAACTGCCATCTACGACAATGAACATCCCAGGATTAGGCTGAAATATTGTCAGGTACTTGAATTCTGTCACAGAAACTCAAGCTTACAATTCCTCTTTGAAGTGACTGAACGTTGTCTATGGCAGGGACTTGTCAATAAAGAGCGAGAAGTAGACAGACGATCCTGAGTACTCACAATATCGGTACATAGCAACACTTGCAATCGGCAGATAGCGAGAAATGACAAAGGCTATCCTCATAATCTCCCATTTTCTCCCCCATGTCCAGCGAACCTGATATTATGTTAGTGTTTTCATGTGGCTATCGAACAGCACAAACCTCCGAGTCAAAAGTAATGCAGAAGTCGAACAGCTGGAAAAGAGTTTGGTCATTGTTCGACCATGTTATTCGTTGCTCCATACCAAAACCGCTGTGGACACAACTGTCATAGAAATTCAGTTGTGCAGGACAAACAACAACCCGACGAGCATAGACTACCTTCGACATACTGAATTCGAATAAGAAAATAAAGGATGGCAAGTGAAATAGGGTACGCACTGCCATAGTTTGACGTCCATTGAGATCCGCACACTGACCCATCCTGAGCGAACGAACTTGAAATAATGATCGTCTTCCTTTTATGTTGTCCGCTGAAGATAGTAGAGCTATGTGGGTGAGTATCATAGTCACATACTCCATCAGATGCACTGACAGGCTTACTATACTTACCTCATATGCAGCCTAAGTATATGGTAATTCCATCATCATCAAACGTTCCCGACTTGACATCTGTACCCCTGAGCTCATTACCTCAGAACCGCTGTGGTTGACAACGAGAACGGGGGTAGTCAGGGTTGATGAACCCCGCTTTTCCAGAGACTTCAGAGCATGTGATCCACATAAGTCCACATACCAATCAGTAAGATGATTGGCACAGCGGGCCCGGCATGGAAGTAGAGAAAGTTGGCGCAGTACAACCTCATTGAAAACCCGTCTCTCACGTGGCCTGGATCACGATTTTGAAACCTTATGGAAGAACAGCAAAAATGGGTAGAATAATTTCGAATGTTCAGCGTGTTACGCGTAAAGCAGTTGCTGCTGACAGGCGAGGGAACAAATGAATCATTGGGAACGACTGGATAACTTACACCTGGTAAGTATCCAAAGTAAATGCAAAATCACATGCATGCATAATTTCACACACCTCAATCTTGTCTCATGCGGTCAGTGCCGTTGATGAGCAACGATCCTGCAGGGGATGCGGGCAATCAGAGAAGCGATGCAGTTCTTTAGGATTCATCACGTTGATCATTACGTCGGAATGAGGAGTGCCTCATAACTTAAGAACGTAATGACAAAACGCTCGAAAACCTCGTCAGCTGTAAATTTGCCACGGACTACCCAGCAGGTAAGTTGGAGCTTCAAAACGGGCCTGGCACGGTCGATCAAAATATGAAAGCAATGAACATCAGTGATGTAAAGCACAAACGATCTAAATAATATGAGCATGGTATCTCCAACTCGATTCATGTGTCCTGGGTCCAATGCCATGGTATTGAAGACCAGCCACTGTCGACGTTGCAGAATGCGCATGCATGAGTGGGATCGAGCCGTAGAGGAGTCTGAGAGACATTTGAAGACGTCTGCGTTGTAGAGACGAAAGGGGTTTGTGTACCTGTTGTGTTTGGGAGGGAGAGGTTCGTGGCGGTTTGGGATCCTGTAGTAGATGTGGGCGTAGTTGGTGAAGGCTATGTTGAGGGAGAGAGATTTGGGCCTGTTGGCATTGAGTATCGCAGGCTCAGGAGTGATTCTCTTCACCGAGTGAGTGTTGGATGAGGTGCAAGGGACACGGACACAGTTGACGAGGAAGAGGAACTCCGAAGAACGCTGTACCTTGATAGTAGTGGCCGGCCAGCCGCGGTTAACACTATTACTTGGTTTCGAGGGAGTATAGAGTCGTTTGGGTATGCCATGGTCCAACTTGATACCGTCGTGATTGTCGGATGGGGGGAAAACATCAAGGGAGCTGTGGATGATGGAGAGAGATCAAAACGAGAAAACAGGAATTTCAAGCGAGGGGTTTGAGTTGGAGGTTGAGGATCATAGAATACAACAGTTGTTCTTTATCATCAGCATCAGCGTCGGAAGTATCGACGAAGCTTGAGTATTACTGTGACGCTAGTTGTTGATACTATCGGCTACCACAACTTCGGACAACCACCGGTTCGGACGGGCTCAGGTATTTTGCCGCATCACTGCCGCAACTTGCCGCACCACTAACGCATCACTGCCCCATCACACCGAAACCAACATTCAACGAACACTAGGGTCATCGGGGTTTGCCATGGAATAACTTGATACCGTCGTGGTTGTCTAAAACTATAGAGCGAGCTGTGATGGCTGTGGCCATGATTACTGTACCAGGGATCTTCGACCAAACGCATGCCAAGAATGAGAGTGAGTATCAATTTCCGAAAGATACCTCATTATCTCTGCGCAGCAAGTACTTGCAGGTCACTGGCCTACGAATGGCCCAGGTGAATTCCAGGTGCTACATGTAACGGAACAGCCAGTAAGCGAAAAATGACGCGAGATATCCACCGAGTACATATCAGAGGTATCGGCGGGAATGATGTTAAATTTTTGACTTTGTTGTTGTATTGCAGGGTCAGCGCAGGTTCAAATGATGAAGCGAAGGATGAGGTATTAGGACGAGACCGGCGAGTCGAGTAAGGGTTTTGTGGACACTCGACGCCTGCAGGCAGGCTATGAATTAATGGTCGTTGTTAATTGGATACGCCCCCGTAGGTTCTGCCAAAATTTGTTCCGTGTGACAACAGTTCTGCCAAATCGATGAGGATGGTGCCCATGAGCATATGCAGGATATAAAAGCTGGTCGTCGTCCTACAGTGTTCTCCCATATCATTCGAGATCCCCTTCAGAAGATTCCATATCATCTCGCACAGAAAATGCGTTTCTCCCTCCTCGCGGTTGTTGTTGCTTTGACAGCATCTATGTCTGTCAGTGCCGGATGTGGGACCAAGGGACAATTGTGCGGAAAAGGGAGTTGCTGCAAGCCCTTGACTTGTCTTGGCGACGGTGTAAGCAGGTCGCTGTGTAACAAGGATTCAACTGCATGACTCACGTGTGCCTCTTAGGGAGGAAATTTGGTCTGCCGCTAGCCTGCTTGAAATCAATCGGGCAGCCCGAGCGGCACATCGCGACAGTGAGTCATGTTTTTGCTTTCGCTTTGTTATCATGGTTGACAACGTTGATGGTGTAATACCTAGTTCAGAGCCAATCAGTACTAGATAGTCCCACGAGTTCGCGCGTCCCTAGAGTTCGCGCATTGGCTCTAGCACACGCAATTCTGCACGGAATCCTTATGTATGTTGTATATAGGTTTCTCCCAACATAATACACATGACCATGTAATTCTTTTGGCAAGAAATGAAGTGGATCTCGTGCCATGGTCGAGTTATAGGTGTTCGAGGCTCATTTTGTGCATAGATGACTCCCTCTGAAGGTCAGATCACCACGGAAAAATCTGGGATGCGATATGATGATTATACATGATTATAGAATGCTAAAATAAATTTCTCCGGGGCTACATGCTTGTCAGAATCATCTGCTGTGAATGAAATACAGCCCAGACGTGACAATCTATCCAAAGCGTTACAATGAGACTACACACATCTAAACTCCGCTGTGCCGAAATACGCTGCAGTCGACTTTCGAACGGTGCGGAATGTGAAACGGCACCGCGGCAGACGTGTGACATGGTGTGACGAAATGCGCGAACTCTAGGGAAACCTATGGCGCTATATCTGCACATTTATTATTTGCGCGTTCCGCGGCTTGCGCGCTGCGCGTTTTCGTCAATCCAGAGTGGGCGCGTTTTAATCAAGAGGTTCCGCATTCCCGCACTGCGCGTTTTCGCCAATCCAGAGCTGGCGCGTTTTGATTGGACTCAAAACTCGACTTGAAGTTTCCACCATGATAATTATGATCTCTACTTTCCTTCAAGCAATTTGAGACTCGGACCACTGCAGTATAGTATTTGTACTGGTACAAACATCACTCTATACAATTGAACACGACGAGTCTACGTCGTACGATGGATGAAGTCCTTGTGGTTGAACATGAGTAAAACTAACATGAGTACTAGTAAGACTATGGCGAAGGAGGCTCAGGCTCGAAAACCAGTTTCTCTACTAGGAAGCTGCAAGTCTCAGAAAGAAATTGTTCGGCGTGCTTGAATGCCGCTCCCTGATCGAGAATCTTGAACATGAGGTCTTTGCATCCTTCACTGACACATCCAAACTGCAGTTCCTTGAAGTGTTTGACAGTGTCGTCGTACGGCTGTGGATTCCTACCATCAAGAAGAAACCGGCCCATACCATTCCACCAAATTGCGTGCCAGTCCTCGTTGCAACCAGTTGGGTCTTGACACTCAGTGCAAGATCTGGCAAATACTGTGGAAAGTCGTGAACAGGTAAGCACTACCATCTGTGAGCATGCGAAACACACGTACCAACTCATTTTGATTAGCAACTAACTACATGGTACCATTGGCGGAAAAACCCTGCTCGCCTGGGCTGCACGAGTGGTGTTAAAGGAGCTTTGAAGTTCGACACTGTGTTAGCTGGTGGTGTAGAACTTAAGGGGACCCGGGCACCGCAAAAAATAGACATTTACTCCTATGAATACTATGGAGAAAAAGTCAAGGACACTGCAGACGCCGAAATCAGAGTACAGAATGTTACTGACCGCGGGCCAAAGCTGAATAAGCGCCGTGAGGTGTCTGTGTTCAAGTGAGTGATGCGTGATCAAGTTGATGAGGAAGTGCGCTTACCTAATATTATGAAGCTATCACGTTGGCGAACTTGAGAGTGGGGCACAGTTTGATCAGACTTACGCCAATTTTGATGTGGTGCAGGCTGCATTTCTAGCCTTCGTCAAAGACGCTCTCGGTATGTCAATATATGTAAGTGTCAGTTCAAAAGCATGCACTGACCTTTTCACTAGCATTTGAGTCGACACTGCCCCAAGACTCAGACACTGAGGAGGCAGAAGATTCATCATCAGACTCGCATGATGGTTCAGACGAGGAGTGGGCAAGCTGCCATTCCCTTGTTTTTGACGGAATCTGGGCCATCGACAGGCTCTCAGCCATTTCCATTGACTCAACTTGCTCAGTCCAATAGCCTCAGTGAGTTTTCCATTCGTGCTACTTGTTTAAAATTTAACCTGTGCTGTTGTTGCCAGAAACGGCGTCGTTTCATAGCAGTCCACTCGGAGTGCCAGCTGGTACTGCCATTCAATTCCTAAAGTCGAAGAGTGCATTATCGTCCCCACCTGAATTCGTGTCAGTCAGCGAGGCGGATGTCTTGTGTCGCAGTCGATCACACGTTGACGACCCTTTTGCACCGGAGCAGATCAATCCCTGGGATTCTCGCTATTCCATGAAGCCCGCTAACCTCCAGCTCATGTTAGGAGGGTCGGTTACCGTTTCCCAAACAATGTTTGACAAGTGACCAGGTCTAGTATTTGTTGATGACAGGCATGCTAATTTGGTACTAGTTTTTGTCATTTCTCGTGCGTTGCAGTACATACCATTATCTCATCCTCATCCTCATCTCATTTTGTGGGTCCATCAAAACAGTATGTATTTGAAGAAGAAAAACTATAATACTGCGTGAGCCGCTAAGTTAGCTCTGCACAACTTGAATGACTCGGTTAGTAGAGACTTGAACAAGCAAACGCGCAGTGCGGGAATGCGGAACCTCTTGATTAAAACACGCCCACTCTGGATTGACGAAAACGCGCAGCGCGCAAGCCGCGGAACGCGCAAATAATAAATGTGCAGATATAGCGCCATAGAAACCCGCACTTTTTTGTGCGGTAAGTCTCCGCTGGACTCAACACGTCGATTTTAAAAGAAAAAACTAGCAGGCCTTGTACTTTCGATGTCAGGCTATCCATCCGTCAAAAAATCGTATTTTTATGTGGATGTGTTGTAGAGTTATAGATGTTTTCCCAAAAATGCGCGAACTCTAGTGGACATCTAGTACTGAGTTACAGTTGTTTTTGGAAAAATTTCGCACTGCCCGAGCAATATTATGTAATATTTGTGAATGCTATGATCTGAATCCCAGTGAAAATCGACAAGAATGACGTAGATACGTGTAGATATAGATCGAAAAAAATATGAGGGAATGAAATTTTTCGTTATGTTTCGACCTCTTTAGAAAAGTGGGACTTTTCGAGACGAAAAACGATAGAGACCGAAACGAGCTTCGATACGATTTTAGTTGGTTTTAGATGGGTTTTAGATGCAAACATGTGCTGAAAATGTTCCAATTAGATGAGATGAATAGGTATCTAATGCCATTGAATGATGTATCTATAGGTATCGCTATGGTTAGGTAGTGGTATCGCTGCGCCCGCGCCCGCCTCCGCCATCCCGACATCCCGCCATCCCGCGCCCGCCATCCCGCCTCGTATCCATCCGCTACTCCTCGTCTGCATCATCGCCGGCGCCGTTCCTTTCAGTGGGTCCAGCCGAGCCGAGCTATAAGGCAAATCATTGTTAGTATGAAGATACTCGCGGATATCATGAAAACCACGCACCTGTAGAGCCGCTTTGTGCTTGTATACCTTCAATAATAGTGCTAGTCAGTAGATAAATGACATCAATACAAAAACGACATACCTCTTTGTCAGTCTTCGATAGACTGTTCCAGTAGGTTGCAAAGACGCTTGCCGGTTCTTTCTGATGGCCGTTCGATTGCCATTCGAGGGCACAAAGATTCCTATAATAATAATAGTGTTAGCCTTACTTGCTGTGACCGCAATAGATAAATCTTACCGCGCCGTGATCTTCGAGCTCACACGCATGGGCTTTGTGCTCGGCTGACGCTTCTTTGCAGGTTGGGCCTTCGAGTTGATTGCACCGGGAATGGGCTCCGTGGGGGTCGCTACCAGGAGTTCCATCTTGACAGCGAGGGAAGCTGCGTTGGTATCCGATGGGTCATTGGATGGAGGGGTGATGATAGTCGGCTCGGCGCTAGTCGTTCCAGAAGTGGCAGAGTCGATGGAGGCAGGAGCTTTCTTTGGGATTGGCTTGGGGCGAGGTTTGAAGACAAGATTAGAACTAAATTAATAGTATCAGTAGAATGTAATGAGCAATAGAGCGATCACTTACAGAGGATTGTTGACCTCCACAGTAATCACTTCCTTCTCTTTTCCTTTGTCGGTACGGGGAGGTGGGGTTGGTTCACGTTCTGGTGATGCGTGTCGCGGGATTTCGTTCTCAGTGCGGGGTGAGGCAGGTGGCATAATCTACAACAATTAATAAGTAAAACGGAAGGAAAATTTGACTTACCGGTGCAATATACAAATCATTATCAGGGCCAGTTAAAAGAGGTGAAGGTGAGAGGTCCTCCACTTCGACTCGTTGTCTTTTCAACGCTGGTTCTGCAACAGGGTCGATATCAACGTTAACTCGTTTATGAGAAGTTGAAGATGAGGAAGGAGGGGTAGCCGCAGGTGTTGAAGAAGATGAGGAAGGGGGGGTAACAGCAGGTGTCGCAGATGGTGAGGAAGAAGGAGGGGTAACAGCAGGTGTCGCAGATGGTGAGGAAGAAGGAGGGGTAATGTTGTTGTCATCGTCGGCAGTCTCTATGTCTTCGGACTTGACATGACCGCTAGTTTGTTTCTTGACGACGTGGTAGTTGTACCATTGGGAATAGTTGTCGATCATTAATTTCATAGCTTTCCAATTGTCAGCGCATAGACGGAGTTCAATGTAATGTTTGCGTAGCATGTGAATAAGCCAATGTAGGACTTTGAGCGATGCTTGGCCGATGGATTCGGGCGCGAGACCTTGAGATTCGAGTTGTCGAAAACATGACAGCATGAAAAGACGGATGGTTTTTGCCCGTTGTGCAGACACCAGCTGGCCAGCTTGGTCTTGCAGGTAGGTACATGCTACATTGATGCCTCGTGCCATGCGTGTGGCTCCTCGCTTTTTCCCAGAGGATCCAGGATTGGCTGATGTACTTGACGGCATGTTCTCCTGCCAGTCTTTCTTCGTCCATGATCTGACCAGTGGGTAATCAATTGCATTGAGGTCATGATCAGAATCTTCACGAGCGACGTCCAGAAGAGTAGGTTTTCGATCCGCAGTACTGTCACTTGCAACCGACAAAGAAGAACTTGATGCAGTCGAGCTGGCAGAACCTCGACTGTTAACAAGTATGGTCCTGAGAGAAGATATACCATGACATCATTGATCGCATCAGCAAACACGGTGCGCATATATGCGCATGATATGACTGGAACTTACTGCAATGTTTCGCATTTTGTGTTCAGACACAAGTTTTCATTGACGAGTTGTGTTTTCTCCGACTGGAGAAAGGCGACTGTGTGCTGGAGTTCCGATATCTCTCGCCTCAATTGTGAGATCATGTTGACGTCAGGATCATTGGGAGATAAACGACCCTGATCAAGAAGAGCCCAGAGCCCTTCGGGCAACATGGTAGACTAATGACACGTGTATCTCATTAATGTAACAAGTTCTCTATCATAGAACTCACGGTATTATTGGTATCGCAATCACGCCGGGTATTTTGAAAATTATGTGAGCCGCCGGAATTAAGTTGTGAATTAAAAGAATGTTGTGGAGAAATTTGAGACATGAGGAGATTGGCGTATCCTGTCGGTGAAGTCGTTGTGTCGGGCATAATGATGGTATGATGAGAAGGGGCGCTGCAGTACAAGTCAAGAAAGGAAACTTCGGACTAAGTCCAATTCATTCTATAGTATCATCAATTCATCCTACATCCACTCAACGAGTTTTAGATATGTCTTTTGATCAGGATAATGATGGCTACGATGCTGATACTAGGTATGTTCTCCATCACTTCTAACACTGTTATCACTAATGTATCTTAGCATATCTTTTTCAGACAGTCGTTCCAGCACACCAAAGATGACACCCTCGGATGATATGTTTGTCAACCCAGCATACTGGCATGCGCATCCAGAGAAAGAACACTTGATCAGACAGCAACTGTTGTGAGTCACTATTATATGATTATATCTCGGTTCAACAACTTATATTGAAGGCATCACCCAAATACTATGCCTCCCTGGCCTGACGAGCCCGAAAGCGACCCACCCGAGCCAACACTGCAGCAAGTCTTCACCCCTCCTCGTGTGGATGATCCTGAAAGCATCACCGAGCCCGAAAGCGACCCACCTGAGCCAACACCACAGCAAGTCATCACCCCTCCTCATGTGGACGATCCTGAAAGCATCACCGAGCCCGAAAGCGACCCACCTGAGCCAACACCACAGCAAGTCATCACCCCTCCTTGTGTGAATGATCCTGACAGCGTCACCGAGCCTGAAAGCGACCCACCTGAGCCAATGGCACACTCGTCCACTATCACCCGACCAGTTCTCTCCATGCCCAAAAGTAATATGAAGTCTATATTTGCAACGCCAAGCCCACCACCGCCTGGATCAATTTACTGGAAGTACGTGTCGAAGGAGGAGGATGAAGCATGGTACGATCGATCGCGTACAGACAAGAATTTTCTTGTGGTTCGTGCAATGAAACGAGAACTTGAAGAAGCTCTTTAGTGATGCAGTAGTCAGATAAATAAACATGCTTGCATCTCGTATAAAAAAGTAATTGAACTCATTCTTCGTCAAGAATACCCTCCTCTTCCACACCACTCATTCTTATAATGTCCAACCCTGGTCGTTCCACGAGGTAGAAAAGAACGCCATCAATACCCGGAAAATTATGAGGAATCATAGCCACCACAGACTGTATAGTATGAACCTCGACAAGTTTCAATGAAGCGTCTCCACGATAACGACAGGCAAAGACCGTTTGCGACGAGTTTTCAAATAGATCTGTGTGCGGCTGGCTGAATTCAGATACGAAAGCAAAGGTCTTCTCTTTGTCGTGAAGCATCATATTGAAATAAAATAAGACTTCGGCAACAGTGGTCTTGCCGTCAATCAATAACTTTAGTGTACGTGTCAATGTATAATACTAATAGAGTGACCATGAAAAACATACCTTCACATTGCGTGCCATTCTTGGTTGCTTGGACATAGCATTTTCCTTCCATGCAGACCGTGCAACTTGCCCATTTGGAAGGCGAAGACGAGCCCATCGAGTGATGAGAGGGGCGGAGGTAACATGAACATTGTTGTCGGACAGGTAGCGAAGTAGTACTTGGGCCTCACAGGGACGTACTGCGTGAGCTGTCCTCTCTCTTCGCCGCAGCAGTAAATATCCCTGGCCGATATCCAACGAGCCCTTCGGGGAAGCATTATCCGATGGTTCGATTGTTGGTATGATAGCCTTGATGGCATTGACTTGACAACGACGGGCAGCACATTGAGAGAGATTAGCGTAGACAGAGGAGTTGTGTAGTCGTATCTCTTGAGCTAGGTTGCCAATAGTTCGCTCCATAGTCCATTGTGATGAGCAGATAGGTGGTCCCTTGTTGACTGTCTCACCAGCGATATGTGTGATCGAGTGGAGCCATGGTCGAACGAAATGAAGTCGATCGATCCGGCGCTGGTAGTAGAGCTCTTCAAATTCATCCGCGAAGTTAAGAAGGTGATGGTGGCCTTCAATGAGATCTGATCTAGATATATGGTATTGTTGCATTATACGTAGTCCCCGGGCAAGACGACAGAAATGCGACCAATAGGGCTCAGGAAGGATGCCGTAGAGTGTGGCCGGTGCCATCCCATACAGGTAGAGAAGCCATTCCCAGGCCTTATACCCACTATTGATCTTCTCTGCTGGGTTACGAGGAGGTCGATCAAACGAACCCGGCAGAAAGGGTGTTGCATCTGTGATCAGAGATCCATGTGCCTTCCAAGTCGCCTTCGTCAGAACAGCCCAGGCCCACGTGGATTTATCATCCGTAGTCTCGGCTCTAAAGGTTCCTCTCCAGAGGGGTAGAAGGAGATCACCGGTATTGATGGCAGCGATGTGCATGATGTCAGAGCCAAAGCACAGCGGCACCAGCAAAATACGGTCAGTGTCGAAGCCACAGAAGATGCTTGGTTTCGTAATGCCTGTCTCGAGGCGTGCAAGCTCGTATTCGGCCATGTTGGAACAGCGGATCACACGCTTGAGGTTCCGTTCATAATCGAATGATCCGGGAAGGGGAAGCCGATCAATGAAGAAGTTGGGGTGATCAGGTTGATCAGTACCTTCAGGTTGACGTAGGGCAGGATAGTACGTAGGTGCACCTGGTTTGTGTCTCCCTGGGAGTCCGCAATAGAGACGACATGCGAATCTGCCATGGTGACCCACGAGGCCAGTAAGAAATGCCATGCCGGGGCCGTCAGCTGTTGCAACAAAGAGAAAGGGATTAGATTGAAATAGAGCCTTCTTCGCGCCATCCCAAATTGGAAGCCCTTCTGTCTGAATTGCGCGAAGATGGTGTAGGCCGGGGAAAATGAAAGAATCTAGATTTTTGGGTTTTTTGGGGCCAGGAATGATACCGCCCGGGAGTATGTACTTCTTCTTGTACCGGACGTCTGGCGCATGATCGAAAATTACCCAAATATATATCCAACAGTCGGATTGTTTGGATTCATAGAGCTGGGCACCATCGATCGAGAACATAAGAACCGCATCACCATCTTTAATTTTGCCAGATTGGCACGCGTCCAGATATTGCTTCCCATGAAGAACATCTTCATATACCTCCGGAACGCCGTCGGTTGTCTTCAATTCATCGATGATCTTGTTGGTGTACTCCTGGCGCCATCGCATCTTCTTTGCCTGGTCTGGATGGCGCCATAGGGCCTGGAGCTGCGGTCCAACAGGAAATGTGTCAAACGTTTTCCGAGCTACCTTCTTGTGAGGTGAGCTTTTTTTGGTGTCCCATCGATCTTCTCCACATCGAGGACAATGATCGAGCTCGGCGTACGGACCTGTGAATGCGAGACATGTGTTGGTACACATGTCATTAACGATCGGGACGACACCACTAAGTTCACAGACAGCTTGCTTAACCCGGTAATGACTATATACATCATCTTCGGGGTGTCGTTCGATCGTGGCTTCGCGGATAAGATTGTAAGCAGCGATTGTTGTATTTGCAAAGTAATATTTTAATGAAAGGATAAGATCAGGATCTGACATATCGGGGAGTTCGCGGGGAGGGTTTCGAAGTCTGTCTAGTGCGTCTGGAGGTAGTTTAGAGTGTGTGTCGTCTAGGGATGCTTTTCGGAGAGCAGTAATGAATGACATTGAATCCTGGGCATCTTCAAGGCATGCCATCTGCTGTAGCTCGTCCAAGTCCTCGTCCGTCCAGCCCATGGTTCCCAAGTCAGTGTCCGCACCCTTGAGATCGACGTCATCCGGGGGCATGTCTTGATCGAAGTTCTCGGGTATATTGTCCTCAACACGAGCTTCCTCTTCCTCCTCCCTGTCCTCGGATCCCGTATCACCAAAATTGGTGTTCTCAACACGAGCTTGTGCTTCCTCAACACGAGCTTCCTCTTCCTCCTCCCTGTCCTCGGGTCCCGTATCACCAAAATTGGTGTCCTCAACACGAGCTTGCACTTCCTCAACACGAGCTTCCTCTTCCTCCTCCCTGTCCTCGGGTCCCGTATCACCAAAATTGGTGTCCTCAAGGTGATCGAAAGCTCCATCGAGTGCGTCAGGGCCTGGAATATTGTCAGCAGCCTCAGGTATATCAAAATCTTATTATTCATATCAGCAAATTGATATTGATCACAGGGTTATGAACACACCGTCTTCTGCGCCATCAATCCGATCATCCTTGTGCTTCAATATGGGTGGCTGTTCGGGGTGATCAGAAGCATCCAGAGGACGCTTGCTAGACGATGGCGCCGGTATAGGAGCTGGAGTTTGTGCAGGAAGTGGTGGGGGAAAAAGTCTAGCGAGTCTGTTGGGTTTGTGCCGGAAGTAAGTAGTTCGGGGTACACGCTTGGGCTTGCCTTTGTTCTTCCGAAGACAGGCATCACAATCGCATATGTAAGTATCAGTACCGTTTGCAAGTCGATGTATGCCAGCCTCGAGGCTCTCGGAGGTTATAGAATTCATGTAGCTGTGTGATCGCGATCAAGGAAGCGTATATGCGCAATCGCAATGTTAATCTAGGCGTAGCTTTGCAATTTGCAAAGTGTCGTTTGCAACATTTGCAGCAAATACTAGTGTACGGTCAATTTGGAACTGTCCGAAATTCACAGGGTAAATTTACAGTGCGCCCAGAGGCCTTCAAATTCACCACTGTGAATTACCGTAAATTAACATGTCTGTAAATTAACGCTATTTTACAGGTGAATCAGGTCAAATGTACAGTGAATTACAGTGAATTAGGTGAGTTATTCAACTTTCCACTCGTCCCAAGCAGAAGGGTCAGGGACGGATGGAGACACAGTTTTTGCGGCCTTCTTTGTTGGTGCGGGACCCGATTGTAAAGGTTGTTTTCCGACTGAATCAAGCAGTTCACGTAGGTAGGGTGCACGCAAATCAATACCGCTGGATGCCACAAGCACGAATGAGTCTTTCTCCGCTGTCCTAAACCCTGGAAGAGCAGCTGGACCATCCAACCAATCTGCGCCATCGTCAAACTCTTCTGAGTCCGAGTCCGAGTCCGAGTCCACTGTCCTTGCTTCAGGTGGAGGAGGCATTCGACCAGCAGGAGGCAAATCTTCAGCGGACCGCTTGCCAAGGATAGTGGATTCCATATCACGCCACTTGACGAGAGGTTTGTATGGTGTTTTTAGTTTCTGTGTAGTCAGTATGAGACTGAGAACTTAACACGCGAAAAAATGTTACTCACATTAGAATCAAAACGATGCCATTGTCGGATTTTAATATGATCTTGAAGAGTACCGATTTCCTGCCTACTTCGGCGCGGAGAGTTGAGCCAATTAATCGTTGACATGGTGCGTTCATCCGGCATGGACGTTGGAGACACTGAAAAAGCCTTGATTGCGAGAGGCTGTCAAAATATTTAGTTTTGTCTTGGACGTGGGAACCTCACAGACTTACTGCAAGAACATTAGCTAACTCGTCTCTCTGCAATGCTTTCCACCAGCCAAGAGCACTTTCATTTGTTCTCATCTTCCGATTGAATGGGTCCTCGCCCTTGATGTAGGCTTTGAATTGGGTCCGAAAAGAAGCCAGCGCATCCATGGGGCTGAACTCAGCAAGCATAGGATTGCGCAGCTTCATCTCGCCTACTGGATCAGGATACTTTCCAACCTCGTAGGAATCTCCATACTCGCGTCGTAAAATCCTTTGTAGGGCAAGGGCAGCACGCGATACCATGTCCTGAGGAGGCTTTGTGGCACAGGTGATGACACCAGTAACAGATTTAGTGATTGTGAGAGTCGGGCCTGCCATGGGGTTGACCTGCTTGTAAATGGGTGCATTTCGGTATACTATCTCATGGTTAGATCTGATCAGGACGGTGTAACCACAGCAAACATACCTGGATTCAGCACAAAGGTCGTCACATACAAATCATGAGACTGTGGTGTCTCATTAATAAGCTCGTCGAAACGCCCATTCCCAATCTGGCGAGTAGATTCCATTGTACTATTGAGTAGCCTATGTTTGTTTTCACGAAATTCCTCTTCATGCTGTGACATTATGCCGAGGAACACGAAGTACACATGGTCAGCAGTGATTTGGGCACCCTCGAGGCACTTCAACCCTCTGGCCCAGGGACCGACAACGGACAGGAATTTGGAAAGGTCCATCTCAAAACGGTACCTTGGCCCTCCAGGGACAAAAAGTTCGTTAAGGTTCTATTACTGTCAGCATCAGTAATGATGTAGTAACACTCAATAGCATCAAACTCACGCCTCTAATTTCAATTCCAAGACTCTCATCCTCAATGATAGCCTGAAAAGCTGGTATTCCTCTCTGGACTGACAAAGCAGCCCAGTAGAGGGTACCAAATCGAGTATCGCCTATACCCTCAAGGCCTCGTCCGATATTCAGCAGAGCACGTTGGTGTTCAAAGTGCTCTGCAGCAAAAGTTGAGTGGCTCATGAATGAAAGAACTCCTCGCACTTGACGAATTACCTGGTAACACCGTTTCAGTAATAAACTTTCAGAAATATGTTGCCTCACTGCTTACCTCGGCAAATTCAGGGAGAAGACATATATCCTTTATGGCAAGGTTAAGAAGATGACAGGGATCCTGGAGATTGAGCATGTGAGGATAGCGCTCGCAAAGCAACCTGCGAGCTTTCTTCGTATTGCCTGCATTGTCCGAAGATGTGGCACTGAACTTGTATGGTCCTATTTTGCATATCACCTAAATTTAGGGATGAATGACAGGTGACGACGTTGCATCCAATTGAAGTACTTACTCGGTCGAGGGCAGTAAGTATGTATTCTGCTGTATGTTTCTTGCGCACAGCATCATTAAGCTCCATGCAGAATGTTCGACCACCAGGGACCGTAATGTGAATGGTGTAGAGGGATCTTGGACGACGTACTTTGCCACCATCAAAGGTGATTGTGAGGTGGCGAGCCATGTGGAGATAATCCTTGATACCTTCGCTGATTTTTGCTGCCTCTTTGAGAATCAGACTTTTTGTAAGTGCTGTAGAGCTCGTTGTATGGTAGTTTGGATTCAGGGCCAAAAGTAACTGCTTCCATTCTTCAGAATCCACAACCGTTGGAGGAACACCACAACAGACAATGAACTTCATTACAGCATGGTCGACTCGTTCCTTGAGATCCTGCTTCCCCTTGGAGATAAAAGGGCTGAATGATTTTACTGACTTGTTGGCAGTCTTCTTCTGGTCATCACTGCCATGGTGAGTCATCACCATGACTTCTCCGTCGTCCGAGTCCTTTGCATTTGACTGTTCCACTGTCACATCTGGAATGGACAATTTAGGGCCTTTGGCAACACCCGCCAAGAACTCAGTTGCACGATCGTGAAACTTCTCATCAATGTGACTACACTTTGCAAGGTGTCCCATGATTCGGTCACGAGAACGAGGGGCATTCCATGTTGTCCCACATTTTTTACTGCCAATGCACCGGACTCGAAGTTGCACCTTTGCAGGAGCAGTCAAGACACCCTCCTTCCAAACTTCGCCTTCTCGGACCTTATAACAGCGCCTTGTTCCCTCAAGAAGGAGAGGGTGTATCTTGGCACCACTTGTCCGAAGATCAGCAACTTCGGGTAAGTCAATGTACCGTTGGTCAATGGAGTTTGAGAGGGGCTGAATCGGCTGATGAACCACTGACTCCTTAGGTTTTGCTGCCATCGTGCGAGACTCGAATGGTAACTGAATTGTTGGCAAGTTATTTGTCACCCCTAAATACAGTAAAAACGAGCTTACTGGAATGCTGGCAGATTTGAATGCAGCAGCTGCTGCTATTGTAAGGTCATCCACCCATTTGACAAGAAGTACTGTCTCGGGAGACTCGTGATACTGATCCAAGTAGCCACCAAGCACATTGGTCACGGCATTGAGGCTAGGTCCGCGCTCCTTAAAAGAAATGGGACCTTTGTTACGCTGACCCATGCGCACTTCGAGTTCATGGTTCACTGCGCCGATGGGACCATAATCCTGGATCTTTTCATCATCCAAGGTGAAGAAATCGAAGCCATACTGTGGGATCGAAGGGTCTGCATAAGGAATGGTTTCGGGGAGATTTTGAAGATAAAGAGATAGTAACTGTAGCTTATTTCTCGTTTCACAATTCATGGTTGCGAATGTTTTCCATTTAATGGCCTAGCCAGTGTAGATATTTTGCAAGATTCACAGATTCACCACCACGGAGACGCCCGATTGGCAAACTCCAAATTCACCCAAATTTACACCCCCAAAATGCCCTTCGAGATTCACATGCTGATTAACGCTAATTGACAGGTGTAAATTTACGCCTGTAAATTTACACCCCTCTATTTGACCGTACACTAGCAAATACACTGCAAATTTCTCGCAAGTTTGGACTTTGCATTTAATTTTACAATTTGCATTTTTCCATCTCGAATTATTTAGATTTCTATCTATATCATTTGGTACTTAGACGTGTATCGCTACCTATCTGCCTCATTCTTGTCGATTTTCACTGGGTCTGAATGGTACACTTTGGTCGCTGCCGGCGCGAAGCTCGGCCTTTATCTAGTTCCGAATTTCCGTCGCACTTTTTCCCAGACAACCCTGTACTTCTTTGGAGCCGAATCACCGATGAACAGTGTTGACAAAACTACTATCAAGGTACATCGCTCTTGCAAGTTCCTCTTCCTTGTTAGCCGTGTCTTTGTCGCTTGCACCTTATCCAACACTTGTTTGACGAAGAGGGTTACTCTCGAGCTCCCCACGATGGAAAGTACGACATAGGCAGTAATGATAATCCTTTTTATCTTTACCTTTGTCACCCACTATTTCACTTTCATCATAACGCACGCTCCCATATGACTTTGGGCTTCAACTACATACCAGAAAATAACATGTCAGTCACGAATCACAATCGGCAACGAACTTGTGACGTCTCGTTGGCTCTATCACATGCGTCGAGAGAGATCCGTTAGCCAACCTTCGGGCCAACGTTATGCGAACAAGTTCAAGGTTGTGAGGAAATGTTTGCGACTCTGCGCAGTGCGTTCTGTCTTCGTTCGACCTGCCAATATTAATCATCAACAGTAATGATCGCTCGCTTCTACAGCCTCGAACTTAAGTTACGAGGAAAACCAGGCACGACTGGTCATTTTCAGATAAGTTCAAACATCCATTGCTTAAGCAGCACAAAAATTTGTTCGAGAACCGCTGTTTGATTGGCTCCTAACTAGGTCTTGCACTGTTAACCACGATACCAAAGCGAAAGCAGAAACATGACTCACTGCCGCGACATGCCGCTCAGGCTTCTGGCTCAATTTTATTGAAATGTGCAGGTCAGGACTTTTAACTCCTAAGGCGCGCAGGTGAGTCATGTGGTTGAATCCTGGTTGCATAGCGGCCTGCTCATACTCACATCAGGTTGACAAAGATAGTCCTTGCAGCAATCTGCAGTTGTATTACAATCTATTGTGCTACATGCACCGACAGACATAGATGTTGTCAAAGCAACAAAAACGGCAAGGACAGAGAAACGCATTTTGTGTACAAGGTAATATGGAATCTTCTGAGAGGGACCTCGAACGATATCTCCGAGGGTGGGGGAATACTATAGGACGACAACCAGCTTTTATATCCTCATGGGCGCGACTCTGATCCATTTGGCAGAATCGTCAGATGGCAAATTTGGGCTGCTGAGATTCGTATCGTGTGAGGGGTATAGTCTATGCTATGTGAGTTCTGCCGCATAAATTACTGATTTGAAGCGTCTCTGAATCCGTCTCTTCACAGCCTCCAGTCTTTGCAAATCGAAAATACAATTTCTCCACTTAAGCTATTTGCGTGTCGCCAGTTAAGAATAAATTTTTCATTCTGTGACCTGGCATCCGCTGCTTCATTTCTGTTGGCCGTGTTTGCCGCAGACGTGGCACAGCTGTTGCACTGATAGCTTATCTCAAGGTTGATCTTGGTACTCAGTTTCCACTTGTGGCTAGCTTCGCTGATTGGATTGAGACTGAAGACGGCCCGAGTCGTGTCACTGATGTAGCCTTTGTAAGGCTTACACGACACAGGCACGGTGAGGCTTGATGCGGAACGATACGGGTGGATAGGACGCACACGACATGGGCGAGACTTGACGCGCAATTAATGGTGGTATGTGTGTCACACATCCGGATAGTCAACGCTCACTGAATCACCGTCAGTGCGATCAAAGACGAGTACAGAAAGAAGCGTACTGCAAGATGTTATATCGACTCGGGACAAACTCGGCAAATGATCAAGGAGAACTTTAAATGATTGTTTCTTTAGGTTCAGACAACGCACTTGAAATTTGAGCAGGCATTGACAATTCTCCTCATCAACGCTCGCTCGAATCCTCGATGTCTCATACTAATCTGTCACGTATCGCAAACCCTTGGTTTGCCTTGGTGACCCTGCGCATCGACGAGGTTGAGAAATATAACGCACGCTCCACGACCTTGGACTTTGATTTCCGACCAGAAAATAACACATCTGCCACGGATTACGAATCACGATCGGCAACGAACTGGCAGAGAGAGAGAGATTCACGAGCTAACCTTTGATGCCAAGGTTAGATAAACAGATTCGAGATTGTCTGTGCAGTGTAATCATCAACAGCAATGATCGCTCGTTTCGACACCCTCTCGAACTCAAGCTTAGTGGACCGCGGGCAAGACTAGGGACGGTCGATCATTGACAGATAAATCCGAACGTCCGCATTGCTCGAGTAGTATGAAAATTTCTCCAAAACGACTGTACTGATTGAATCCGAACTAGATGGTGCGCCATGATACTGCCAAAGCGAAAGCAGAAACACGGCTCAACTGCACTGTTGCGACGTGCTGCTCGGGCTGCCAGCTCAATTTTCAACCTACTGGCAGTACATAGGGCCCCCCATCTAAGGTGCGTAGGTGAGTCATGTGGTTGAATCCTGGTTACACAGCGACCTGCTCAGACTCGCCTGATCTCTCACACAAGTCCAGGTTGGGCAGCAATCTGCAATTGTGTTGCAAAGTACCATGCTACATGCACTGACAGACATAGATACTGTTGAAGCAACAACAACGGCCAGGAAAGAGAAACGCATTTTATGTGCGAGGTGATTTGGAATCTTCTGAGGTGGATCTCGAATGGTATTTCAGAGGATAGGGGGATAGTATAGGACGACAGCTGGCTTTTATATCGTGCACATACTTGTCAAGTTGTGGGCACGATTTAGCAGAATTTGAAGTTGCCAGAAATTTCGGTAGAACCTGCAGGAGCGTATTGAATTGATTACTCACGACCTACTGTTACTAGAATTTTATTGTGTTAGCGGGGTGTAGTTCGTAATTACCAGATGCCAAGCGCTATTAAGTTCTAACTTCTAAGACTTGGGAAACATTTCCCCTTCCGATTTCTCCCGCGAAACAGAGACACTTTGGGAATTGTTGACTTCAACCGTCTCTGATTCCGTCTCTTTGCAACGCCCCAGTCTTTGTAATTCTCAAACTTCTCCCCTGATGCTAAAATTTTACGTGCTGTTACATAGTAAACAACAACTATTCTAAGTGAACCAGTGACCATTCCCGTCCCACTACCCCATCAACGATTTCTTTCGCATCAGCGCGCAACCATCTCCCAGGCGAAGGAGTAGATGTCGTGGAGTAGATGGAAAGACGAGAAAAGTGAGACACACCATCGATTTTTGAAGGAATTGAGTGTTGAGAGCCGATGTGTCCGAGGGAAGTAAGGCCGAGAGAGAGAGAGCCGAGAAAGGAAAGGACGATACGGCCGAAGAATAGAGCACATCGAGTGCGAGCGTCTCCAAACGGAGAACGTCGACGACGTGTCAACGTCGGCAATCTTTTCGTTCTTTAAGTATATATTTTTCATCAAAGCTATTGCTGGCAGACTCACCGTATAAGAGGACGCTGTTTTCGTCGATGCGTCTCAGATTCGAAACGAATACTGAGACTCGTACCTTTGTTCTAGGTACAAACAATTGTTAATAGAGATTCGAAACGAATACTGAGACTCGTACCTTTGTTCTAGCGTGTCGTAAAACCTCCCGCGTGTATCGTTCCTCCACATTGAGTCGCTCATGCTTAGTATGAACAATGCTTTCAACCCATCATCAGTGAACTGGTGAACAAATTAAAATGACATATATAGTAATATATAGTCAATAATCACAAGCATCGGCATAATTCTGCTATCGACCGTCACATTACCATGTTTGACTTTATAGAGGAAAGAGGCGTTTCTGATGTCCCTAAACCAGCTCGTGATCGGGAAAAAACTCTCGCATTGCTCAAACTCAAACTTTGAGGGCAGGTGGAGCGAACACCGATGAACAAGCAAGATGGATTACAACTGCCATCTTGGAATTACGGGCCACAATGTCGAAACTAGGCATAAAAGCGAGCGCCGTCCAAAAAACGACAATGTGTTTACCGATCAGCGATGATAAATTAATTCCCTGCAAATATCATGGTAGAGCCGAGCGAACCATAGCTGCCATGTTGGAAGTAATATTCTTAACCTGAAAGCTAAGCTGTAAAGCGGGCACCTTCCGAAGAATAACAATGCATTCACCAAGTGAGCGACAATAAATTTGTACCCCGCTTTGAATTTTGACGCCATCTGTTTGAAATGCTTGATGTTTGTAAATCAGAGGACAACTGTCCATGTAACACTGACGAAAAGTGCCTTCCGGAGGGTGACAATATGTTCATCATGCGAGCAACAATTAACTCATGTTCTCCTTGAAATTTTGAGCCACCGTCTTTGGACTTCGAATTTTGGTTAGTCTTTTCTTAGATTATCTAATGACCATCTGCTTTACATCGGTTAGCAATCCGTGGGAAGAAGCGTTTCCTTTGCGCACCAGCCGAGGTGTGTTCGCAGAGCGGGCGATAATCAATTTATGTTCTCCTTCGACTCTCCACATGACCTTCCATGAGTTTCTAATGACTGACAGCTGTAAATCCACTTGCCCTGCATCCCAAGATTCTGTAGCTCAGCACCAATGTTGCAACTTCATGATTCACTATCTTAGCTCAGGACTTGACAACAGTGGGTCATAGCTTGCCTTGATATCTCACTTACCATTTGATAGATATCTCATATAGTACATACGTATCAGTGCAATTGGGTGTCTCTGCACCATGCTGCAGGATTTTTGCGCGTGCGTATTGGTGACCCTGGTAACATAATTCCTCCAAAGAACAACAAAGTCACCGTTTGGCGCAAGTACGTGTTCATTACAGGCTGTTGGCACAAAGCTAAAAAATATAGAAACCGCGCAGCCCGTGCTCTATCTTCCAGATACAACCTATCAAACTCAACCTGAAAGATCCGCGCACCGGGATTTAAATGATGGCTTGGGGATTGTTCGCATGCGTGACGGCCAGTTCGCACGATACTGAAAAGTTACAGGGACAGCGCAACCTGCGCTCTATCATCTAGATGCAGCCTATTCAACTTAGGCTGAGGGATCCGCGCACCAGGACTTGAATGATGGCCCGGGGATTGCTCGCAATGGTGACGGCCGGTTCGCACGACACTGAAAAGTTACAGGGACAGCGCAGCCTGTGCTTGATCATCTAGATGCAGCCTATTCAGCTTAGGCTGAGGGATCCGCGCACCAGGACTTGAATGATGGCCCGGGGATTGCTCGCAATGGTGACGGCCGGTTCGCACGACACTGAAAAGTTACAGGGACAGCGCAGCCTGTGCTTTATCATCTAGATGCAGCCTATTCAACTTAGGCTGAGGGATCCGCGCACCAGGACTTGAATGATGGCCCGGGGATTGCTCGCAATGGTGACGGCCGGTTCGCACGACACTGAACAGTTACAAGGACAGCGCAGCCTGCGCTCTATCATCTAGATTCAGCCTATCCGACTCAGGCTGAGGGATCCGCGCACCAGGACTTGACATCAGCGCAGTGTGTTTGTTCACACTTTCAGGAGGAAATCTTTACTCGTAGATTTTGGAGCAATTTTAATACACTTTACGCGTAGATGTGGGACCTTCTGATGTATTCTCATCATTAGTTATTGAATCGTACTCCAGAACATTCATTGATTACTTGCAAACTAATTAACAAAGGTATAAGAGATCTAATATGAGCTATACATCTAGGGTGAATCAAACGCAGCGTCATCACGCTGTTCTCTCTGCCTTGCGAGAGCATTGACAGACATATTGGCCTTCATTACGTCGTTAAGTTCACCTCGGCGATTCCTCCCGAAAACTTTTCTGAAATAGCGTTTTGGAAAGGTTGGAATGGAGGGTAAATAACGCACCTGGTCCACCATTCGAGAAGTCTTTCCACCCTGCGGTGCGCTTCTCGACCAGGGGCCCTTTCGAAGAAGTCCACGATGGTCCGCCAAAACTGTTCGTAGTCGAAGTCGCCATCCATGGACCGCCATGAGGTAATGGAAGAAAGTGCGAATCGCACCTGCCAGTATGTAGTGAAAACGTATAATAAATTTGACTAAACATGATAACTTACTTGACATACGATGTATGCGATCGAGCGAGGAGTGACTTTTTCCAGTTGGATGATCTGTGCCACGTGTTTTTTGACCTTGATTCCGGACAGAGACTTCCTGGCCCGTCGGTTGTTGCTGATGACATCTGCACCGTCGCCGTCGCCGTCGACATCTTTTGCTGAGGAAGGGGACGTGAATACGGCCTTGTAGCCCTAAAACATAAGTTAGTTTGCTGTCAAGTTGCCTCAGTAAAACAAACCTGAATGAGGATCTTGCCTTTGAAAAGACCTTCCTCAAGGTCGTCCGGATTGGCAGTGTACTTGTCGTACAAGTAAGCGGGGAAGGATAGATCTGTGACGATATACCCATCCGAGCGATTTCTGATTCCTGCCCTCACTCTAGTGAACGGTGAACCTTGTCTTTCGGGATACCGAGGGCACATCGACTTACTCTGGGTTATCCCAATCAAGCTCGGCCGGACAAAGTAACTTGCCACACACATCATGGGCGAATCCACGGGAATGTTTATCGTTGGGGTCAACGAGGGAAGCCGGCTTGAATTCACGATTGACCCATTCCGAAACGAGGGTCTTCAGTTTCGAGGTGTCATCTCCTCGAGCGCCATCAGCCCCCTGTCGAAGCTAGACAAAGACTTAGCTATGACACAGACAATCGATATTATTAAACAAACCATCTTCAACATGTGCGAATACTCCTCGTACTCCATCTCTGAACCCTTCTTGTAAAACCACGGCAAGGTTCTAGTAAGCGTGGTGTAACCTATTTGCAGTCGATCCTGTCTACGTATCCATGCTAATGAGTAGTGTGCACGAACAAAGGGTGAAACACTTACTCGGTAGTAGTATCTGGGTCATCGGTCTCGTATCTTCTGTCGTTTTCGGCGACGAGGTCCTCGATACTGTCGAACAGGGCGACAACACGCCTGATTGCTCTTCCTTTAGCTACATACCAGATTGCTTGCCTAACAGATGGTAAGCAATGCGTCCCAATACGTGCGTTAGCAACCGCACCTTTCCTTGACTGCGCGCCCCGACTGCAGGACCTCCAGCTTCTCCTCCAGCTGAGCAATTTTCCGTCGCTGCAGAGCTTGCACATGTGCCGCTGCTGCTTGAGATTGTTGCGGCTGAACATCATCTCCGTCCAGCTGGTTCTCGATGCGCGAGGTGCTGCCTTCGCCTTCGCCATCGACGTCAGAGGTGTTACCCTCGTTTTGCTGGCCCTCGACATACGACATAGTGGCAGGGGCTCAAATTGGCTAGAGAATGAATGAAACAGTCAAGCCTGAGGGAGTGCAAGTGAGGAATGAAGCTAACCTGGGCCAGCTCGCATTTTATACGTTAGTCAAGACCAGGGCTGGTTGCCTAAAAAGAATACTAGTATATCGCACTAGCACAAGCGATTAAGTCGTTTGAAAGTGATTCCTATTTAGGAAAATCATTGACGTTGCAAAAATAAACGGCCGGAAGGTCACCTCCCGCAGGCTGATGCCGTCATGTCAGATTGCACATATAGATGCAGCAGCTAGATTCACGATACCCTGGATATTAGTAAGTGCAAACGCTTTGGGGGTAACACAAGTATGATTTGCTTACGCCTAACTTCATGGTGGCCGCATCGGGCAAACGAGGTGGTTGTTTCGATGTTGAGGTCCGCCTTTTCGAAGCATGCGAAGTCCCGCCGAGAGCCGTCTGACCGTGTGACACATTCGCAATATCTGCTCGAGGATGAATCAGGGCGTGAGGGATCCGTACTTGACGAGTCAGAGCAAGAAACCCTCTGTGATAGTGCTGTAAACAAGTTAGTCGTCGGGTGCGAGAAAACGATAGAATGAGAAAAGTTAGCGGGACTCTGAGACGGAATGGATCAGAGAGAAGAACGACACCAAAGCCAGCTAGTCGATAACCGTGAGTCCGAAATAACCGGGACCACTGTAGAATGCAACTTACTAGCTGTCTGTGGCAGGAACTCCAGCCTTGTATATAAAGACGGCGAGTCTGAAGGGCCTGAGTGTCCTAGCTCGTGTCGAACGCGATGTCTCGCACCGCGCACCTACTAGATTGTTTTAAATCCACCTGTTTGGTGCGACGGCAAGTATGCAAGTCCGGATATACGGGAGATGCTTCTGCTGGACCGCGAATGCTGTGGATAAGATGTGCCATATATAAGCAGATCACATACGAAGACCGAGTCCACCACCCACCTCACCCATGTAGTTACTAGTAGGCACTATCGCTTTCCTCATGGTCAAGCAGGTCCTGGTGGTT
>NW_024539736.1:0-62646 GCF_016647785.1 Suillus fuscotomentosus
ATCACAACTGTGTCTCCCAGGCTATGATGTCATATTGATAGGCCGAGTAGCCTAGTTTTGTGACACATCAAGCACTGATCAGTAAACCGGTGAGTTCTTGCTGGGGATTATGCTGATTCAATTGGTGCTTTTACTTACGAAAACCTTTCCTATATATACTAGGGGTCGGCGTTGCCCGGATAACCTTGCGGAGCCAGTTTTTTTTCTCTTACATAAGTTGCTCTCCTGTGACATTCGCTCACTATTAATGTTTTTTTCGAGCATCAGGATACTTTATGCGAGGTATTATGCATTGGTTGCTCAGATCTTTTCACCCAACTCGACTTATGCACTCAACGACTAGTGTCGCGGTCAGATCCACCGAGCTCATCGACGTTGCCCACCGCTGGGTTTCAGGGTAAAGCTGCGGAGTCGTCTGGTACACAAGTTCCAACAAGTTCATATCAGCCACGTGCATGAGGCGTAGTCGGAAATATGGAAATACATGCCCAGAACAACCTGATCCACTTCTGTCTTCTCCTATCACTCATATCTGCCCAAATCGACTCGCAGAACTTCGCGTAGATTTCTGATCTATGACTTCTTGTCGGCGGACGCATGTTCTAATATTTTACCCTTGGCGTAACACATCAGGAGCCACATGAATAGCTTTTCAACAATATGGAAGCTGCCAAAGTTATTACACTTTATTCGTATCGGCTTCACAACTGTCTGGACAAGTATAAGGCCCATACACCCACCCTACTACTTGCCTCGTGTCGGATAATTTCTCGTCTCTGCCCTGTAGAGTTGCCATTACCTGGATGCTGAACTCAGATCATGGAAATCCGTACAGCCTGAGAGGTGGGCGAAGCTTGAAGTTCTGGGTCCACGATTCGGTAATTAGTCTAGGTCACATTGGACGCACACAAAACATGTTGCCACATCGCGCTTCTCAGCGGCGACAAATCCACCCCCTTTCCCAAGGCTTCTCTGCACTGCATGGGTGCATCAATCTTCCCAACAGTTACATCTGCTGTAGCCGTCTGGTCGGAATATTCTGAACCCATTCAAACGAGTGATCAGGCGATTGAGGCGGACGACACTGCTAGCAGGTGCACCGCTACTACTATGAATCTCCCAGACCATCATATAACATTGAAGGAAGACACTCGTTTCCTTCTATATTGGATGGCCTGCACTATATCATAACATGCATATTGCACGACAACATGTCGTCCACAAAATGGCTTCGCGTATCCCCAGCCCCAACTGCTTCGAATCACCATAATCAATACAATCATGGATCTAGACAATACACTATCACTCAGTTACAGGGTGAAGGGCCTTTTGACGCTCGTCAGCATCGAGCACTTGTCATATTTCCTAGCAATACCAGGGTCATAGAGCGCACATCACGATAAACAAGGACGGTGTACATCGTTATCTGCCAAGTATGCCCAAACATGACATTATGCCACACTCACGTTCAACGTCAAACATCTGCTTTCATCCAAACAGCAGATAACACGGTCTCTATTGGCTAATTGGAGGGTGACTAGGACTGGTGAGACCGGGTTCAGTTCGTCTATCGATGGCATTGGCTTGCCTGTGTGGACAATTGAGGTAGTGGCGGGCATGGCTTTCTCATTGCACAATGTCACATTGCATTGCAAGTGATAGTTCCAGGCGAACAAACTTCACACAGATATCTGATCTACGACTTCTCATCAATGGATGCATACTCTATTCTACCCTAGACACAATACCGATCAAAAGCTACGTGAATAGCTTTTGAACAATGTGGAAGCTCCCGAAGTTATTACACCTTATTCGTACCGGCCTCGCGTCTGTCTGGACAAGTATAAAACCTGTCGCCCACCCTGCTTGCCCCTTGTCAAGTCGTCTTCTGTTGTATTTCCTGCAGATTTATCATCAACTGCACGCCACATTTACATTATCGCAATCCGTACAGAGGTGAGCAAAGCTTGAAGTTTCGCAATCCACAATTTGTCAATCTTATTCTAGGTTGCATCGGACGCACGCAGAAAACAGGTTGCCACACTACCCTTCTCAGCAGTGTAAAAATCGCTAGCCACACAAAGTTTCTCTGCACCACATGGTTCTCCCACTCGTGGTTCCACTCGTGGCGTCTGTAGTGTCTGCAGTGGTATCTGCGGGATCAGCCATGTTTGCGGCCGTCTGGCCAATTCATTCTGCCAGAGCTAGGCGACTGGAAGCAGAAGAGACAGCAAGGAAGATGAAAAATGACTTAATGGAGATTTTGATCCGCGTAATGTTGCAGAACGATCTGGGTGAACTGCGACAGTCAGCTGCAGAAGATAGTCGCAGAGTGGAGGAAGCAAGGCTCGCTGCTGAGAAGAAATGGTTCGAAGGTGTTCGCCCCGAGTGTCACCCTTCAGAGGAAGATATCAATCAGATGAAGGCCGCGTATCATTACAATCCGGGATTCATCCACATCGCAGTTGTTGGCTCTGCTGGAGCTGGCAAGTTGTCCTTCATCAATGCCATCCATGGCATATCTACAAATCATACCATGGCCGCTCCTATGGGAACCACCGAGATCACTCGCACCGTCACGAGGTACTCTGATCCGCGCCCGAACTCCTGGACAATCTGGTATGACGTTCCCGGGTCGGGCACTCTAGAGGTGTCAGACTGGAGGTACTTCAATAACATGGGCCTCTACATCTTTGATTGCATCATCGTGGTCATAGACAATCGTTTCTTGGATTCCGACCTTGCCATCCTCCGCACTTGTGAGCAGTTCAAGAACATTGAGGCGTTCCTTGTTCGCTCCAAGTCAGACCAGCACATCAAAAACATGGTGTCCCAGAAGATGGGTTTCGACCCTTGGGATCCCGACTCGGACATGGATGACACAACACGTTCTCTTTTCCGGCTGACGAGATTGCAAGAACACCAGAGGTTCGTTGATGAAACACACCAGAATATCCAAACGAACCTTGGGAAGGCAAAGCTCCCTTCTAAGAATGTCTACATTGTTTGCAACGACGCCATGCATCAGACAGTGTGCACTGGCAAGACACACCCCACAAAGGCAATCGACGAGGCAAAGCTTCTGGATGATGTCAAAGAATATACGTTGAAGCGTCTACAGTTGGGGTGTTCAAAGTAAGTCAGATTCCCCCGTTCGATTATCAATCAGATGGTTGAGTACAAATTTTACTATATAGTTAGGCCTGTCCCGGATCCTGACAGCACCACATCTTTTAGTCTTTGTTTACTGGTTATGTTCATTTTCATTTTCTTCACTGTCTGTATCTCTCTCCCAAGTCTGTAGTCTTACATGCTATCGCGTTCTCGGTGTTCATTTTGTTATGTTACATATATACAATTTTTTGGTGCCTTCATGGTAGTCTTGGCATCTTGCCTGATGATGTAGACGATACTTCTTCACTTGCTCGTGACTCAGTACTCCATCTCAGGTGATTAAGACTAGAATTCGGTCTTCAGGTCTTTCGAAAGATCACAGCCTACAAAGCTTTTTAGATGAAATGATTCCCAAACATGAGACCAAGCGTGGCACAGTCCAGCAAGCGCAACATGCTCATCCATGATACCCAACGTTCCATCAGTGAATTGATGAGTCCTCGATATTGTAGCCGTGGGAAGTATAGCACGATGTAATTCTGCTGCCGCCAAATATTAGCTTATATCCTGCGAGCAATTTGAGTTGCACATATATACTCATGTATGCTTGTAAATCCAGCTTAACATGAATGATTTATAACAATCCTGAGACATTCCGCCTTTGCAGCCAATGAGTAGTGGTAGTATACCTGAGCCAATTGTTTTGAGCTTCGACATCTTACCTGATCTTGTTTTTTAATTACAATGTTATTTAAGGCCTTTTGATGGAAAGAGCCTCGGGCATTTGTTGACAAATATAAAATACCATTAGATTTAGTCACAAAGCTATGACATTCCTCCTTTTCAGATAATGAGGGGTGGTAGTAGACTTATCCCAATTATTTCGTGCATTGTCGTTTGGCCCTATTTATTTATCCCATTGCAATGCTATTCAAGCCCTTCTCGTGAGAAGATACCATTAGCGGACAACTTTTGAAACTGGCTGTACCGCTTCCAGCGGCCTCTGCTTTCAATAAGACTACATTAAGCATTTTCAAAACAATGCTTTACATGTTTCTGATTGCTGCTTATTGCGAATGTGAAAGTACAGCGGCGCTCTACAAGGGCATCAGCGGGATCAATTGTGCTACAGCGCTGGAAATATCTTAAGTCCAACATTTGTATATGTTTGTTCATGTGACGGTGCGCTCACAAAAGTTCAACTTGAACTTTTCTTCCCGCTCTCACTCGCTCTCACTCATCGCTACTCTCACTTGCTACTTTGGCCAACGATGATGGTGCAATGACGACGACGACGACCCGACAGCAACAACCCAACAATATCAACACGATGACGACAATACGACGACGACGACAATGACGACGACACAATGACGACAACGCGACGACGACGACACAATGTGACGACAACGCGATGCGACAACAACAACGACGCGATGCGACAACGACGAGACGACAACACAACGACGAGATGACGACGACAACGATGCGACGACACGATGCGATGCGACGACGACGATGCGATGCGACGACGACGATGACACGACGACGACACGATGCGATGCGACGACGCGACGAGACGACGACGACGATGACACAACGACGACGACGACAATACAACGACGACACAACGACATATCTCTCACTCGCTCTCATCTATAATAGATATATAAATGTTCACTGTTTATGTTAGATTTAAAATTTAATGGAATTTGCTTGATATCATTGAATCAACCTGCACCAGAGAAGGCACTCGTGTGAAGAGTTTAGGGCAAGCGGGGTCCTCCAGCTCAATGCTCGGAGGACCCGCAATCAATTTTTAGTACTAGGAGTGACAGCTCGTTGGAAAACGGAAGGTACGTATAGTAACTAGGACGAAATAGTAATGTACAAGCCACCAAACAATCGGTGACTGAGCTCCCCACCGAATGACTGGTGACTGAAGGCCAAAACGACTGGTGACTGAAAGCGAGTCAAATTTGACTCGAAAAGAGTCGAGTTTTGGACCAAACGGCTAAAGGGCTATTTTTCTTTTTTTTTTTTTTTTTTAATAATAGTGCCAACGCACTGATCACAACCCGATAGTGCCGCAAAACGACCACACTGAGAGACTTGATATCCGAAACCGAAAGATAGAGCTGCAAAACGAGAATAAGAAGCCGCAAAACGAGAATAAGAAGCCCCAAAACGAGAATAAGAAGCCGCAAAACGAGGAAATGAAACAGACATTTGAAGTTGGACAAATAGCAACTATGAGCTGTCAAACCTAGTGAGTTACGGATTTTGAGAACCGTGTATAAGCAGATGAAGCAGATAAGGGTGCTTTCGAATGTATTTTTGGAACTCGTCCGAAGACCAGCGTCCCGCTGCCTGAATCAGCGCAGGCGCGACACCAGTCGCAGCCAGGGCAGTTGCTCCCCCGGCTCGCATCGAATGTCCAGCAATAGTTGGCGGGAAGAAACGCCGAAGATATCGCATGAACCATGCGCGTGTAGGAATGGTGCCGTTCGCAGTCAACCAGAGGTGGGGATGGTGTTGAAAGCGAGTGTCACGAGCATGGACATACCGTTGTAAAACATCTAGAGGGTTCACTCTAGACTCCGCCTCAGCTAACACTAAAATCTCGCATCCTACTCCCAAAGTATTTGTTTTGTGGTGAGGTAGAGTGTACCTTGCTGAGGTTGGCGAC
Organism: Suillus fuscotomentosus; assembly: GCF_016647785.1. Lineage (NCBI taxonomy): Eukaryota > Fungi > Basidiomycota > Agaricomycetes > Boletales > Suillaceae > Suillus > Suillus fuscotomentosus. Next base: position 5,804 of record NW_024539736.1, read on the forward strand.
GATACGAGAGAGTGTCGCAGCGCCATTTTACGAAAGGATTGATGTTTCTTTGCATTCGGCCAGCAGAGCTCTGCTAACCGCTGCAAGGTTTTGAAACCTGTCACCAGCAAGGCAACGAATAAGATGTCGTTGAAGTCCGTCGACGAAGCGAACGTGTCCACCACAACAGCAAGATCATCCAGAGTCAGTGGTTCTTTATGTCGAACAGGCTTAGATAAGCGACGTTTACAACCTTTAAGAGTGCGAGTAACGAGCAAGGACGTGCGCACGTCACGAACTTGCGGAAAGTGTGTTTGAAGTCGATTCACGATACCCGAAAGATACGAGTCCACGGATCGTGGCTCAATATGATGTGATAACCACACCACGAAGAAGGACAGAGTGTCCGCGGTAGGTTCAACGTCCCTGTTATGAAGTCGACAAAAGTTCAGATATGAGTTTAGGTGTGAGTCGTAAGCTGAAGCTGTAGTGGTCTCGATAGCGCAACCAAGGGCCAAGGAACGCTCTAATTGTAGGCGTTCGAGAGTCCAAGCTTCCCGTACGGGTTGCTTGGACCGAGTGGTACTTGGGATCATTTTTCTTTCACCCCCAGCGCATCCCGAGGGGGTTCGAAGTCGAATATCTGTGCTGATGGCACCAGATCTTTCACGAGTTCATTGTGAAATCGTGACAACGCGTCAGCGATGATGTTTTGTTGCCCCGGAATATGTTCCACTCGAAGGTCAACGTTATAGGTGATTAAGATATCCACAGCCGAAAGTAACAGTGAGTTATAGATAGGTCTTGCTCGAAGTGAGTCGAACATTGACACAGTGTTGCTGTTGTCGGTGTAAATGAGTAATTTTGCGGGAGTGTCGTCCATATTTGTGACCATGTGAATAGCGGAACAAACGGCCAAAGCCTCGAAGAAGAAAATGGTGTCGTGAGGAGCATCTCCAGGTAAGGGTGATTGGCATGCGAAGTTTTCGTCTGGAAACCAGAGTCCTAATCCTGCGGCTGACGCGTCAGTGTAGACAACTACAACGTCATCTCTTGACGCGTCGAAGTCTAAACACCGGAATAGGTGTAGGCCATCCAAACGTTCAACGTGGTCCGCGAGCCAATGTAACTCGTGTAGCAGTGCATTGTTGACGTGAATTTGAGCGAGGGCGTTAGTCTTTCCTCGAATTTTGTCGTAGAGCACCGACAAACCGGGCTTTAATAAAGGGAAGACATTGAAGCTCCATTCACACCAGCCAGCCAGACGCTGGAATTCGCGAAGCGACCAACGGTGATTCTTTCGTGCGAAACAACGTAGCTCTGTAACCAACTCAGCCTTCTTATGAACAGGTAAAGTAACTTGCATAGCATTTGGGTCGACTTCAAATCCGATCACTGTCAATGGTGCGCCAAATACTTGTTTGGGTCGTTCATGCGGTAGTTGAAGGTCATCCCAGAGTTGTAAAAGCCGAGTCTGTTTCGCGGGAAAGTAGCAGTCATATGGGGGATAATAGAGAACATGTCCTGCGACCTCGAAAGAGAAGGAGTCGTCCATGTAGGTCTTTAGAGCATCAATTAGAGCCCGGTGAATAGCAATCCACGCGACAAGTGACATAAAGGATATCCAGATCTTAGGAGAACCGCGACCACCGAAGTTATTGTTACGGTCAACATGACGTTGACCATGCACAGTCAAAATTTGTTTGACTTGCCATAGAGGGTGCATTGGTAACCGACGGAAGGCTTGTGAAACGTCAGATTTGAACATGATTAACTCAACGTTTGGATGCAGCTCTCGAAATCGGAGCAATGAGGCCCCCAGTGAATGTAGACCATCGAGCTTAGTACCCTTGATAGCGTCTCGATCAATCATAGAGTTCAAGGAGTACTCGCCCGCAGTGTGGTCCACAACTAACCGAAGTTTGTCGGTATTGGGTTTGGGAACAGTGTGCATTGGGACACTATACATCCCTGGATAAAGCTCTGTTCCGAAACTTTCAGACACCCGGCCCAAGCGGATTTCTTCCCGCATCTGGTCCTCAATGAATTGAAGTTGTATGTCGGTTTTGGAACACGTATGCGAAGAGTTGTCATTAATGGAGGGGTACGAATTATCAGAAGTGTCAGCCCAAGGCCAGAAGCCTTCGCGCAATGCGTAACAGACAGATTTAACAAAAGGCTGATTCGGATGATCTGTAAGGAGTTCCTCGAAACGGTTAACATTGATGGGCGTGACGATGCGAAACAGGTCCGGCCTTCGAGCAATGGTCTGAGCTGCATCACTGTTTTGGAGTTCATGTGAAGGTGGTTTTGGAACAGGTTCTGAATATTCAGTAGAACGCGCTGTGGGACTAAACGAAAGATCCATTGGAGACCAAATAAGGCCCCGTCTATGTCGCGGGCGCTTAATTGGACGTTCAGGTAGGTTTGGACTTAGACTCCTCGAAATGTCTCGCTTCCGTGTGACGTCGTGCACACAATCTCCCGTCTTGCTCGTGTGAACAGACGTGCGCGTAACGGCAGGTTTGAGCGCTGCGAGAGCATTCTCCTGAGTTCCATTTACGACAGGGCTCTCGCCGATTAAAGGAGGTCTTGTCTCGTGCCGAAGCACCGAGTTTTGACTGCTTGTCCTCGTCGTGATGCCTGCCGTCTGATAAGAAGTGGGACTCATATATGTCTGCAAAGGCCGAGAAGTCAGAGAGTTCAACTCTTCGAGAGTTTGCGGCCCTGTTCCTAACGGCTTTATCGAATCTAATGATTCTCTCATGCGCTCGCTCGACACTGCGGTCAAATTTGTCGTTAATGTATTCTCCATAGGCGGCGAGCTCATCCTCTCGATGAGGGAACGCGAACTTAATGGCCCTTGAGGTTCTATTCCACGCTGCGGACCATTGTGCAGAGGTAGTGATCTTCTTCGAAACTGCCTCTGTAGCGGTGGCGAACTTGATCTCAATGTCCCCAATGGTTTCGGTACATTTGTCAATGGTGCGCGAGGAGGAGATAATAGAGTGTACGGCGTCAAGATTAATGCATTTTCCTGCGACAATTTCTGCCCATCCAGCTTCATGGAATTCCGGGCAGCAGCGATGGTACATGAGTCTTCGCCGAACCTCTTTAGGGTCTTGCGACCAGTTGAGTAGGATTTCGTTGGTGCGTGTGAGATTGGCTGAAAGCTGCCCTCCTTTGAATGATTGCTCGGCTCGTCCGAGACAAGAGAGGTCAAGTTTGGACCGTTTTTTAATGGGTTCACCTTCGTCAGCACTGGACTCTCTCTCATGCCCATCCTCTCTAGGAGGGACAAAGTCCCTTTCTTCGGATTGTCGTGCAGGGTCATGTTCCCGAAACGCTCTGGTCCTTTCAAGGTCATTGGACCATTGTTCAAGCATGTCGAAGTACGGACCCGCGATAAAAGATTCGGCTTGGTCCGTAACTTCGTTAGAGGTGGCTGCGACAACCTTTGAAATAGTGATAAACGCTTCTTGCTTTGAGATAAGTGATTGTTTGAAGTCTTCAACGATGTTGAGGCACTTCTCAACCAAGTCTTGTTGCGGAACAGTCGCCCTTCCAGAGTTGGTTTGAGACGAAGTCCCCGCTTGTCCGGGTCCTGTAAGTGATGCTTGGGTGTTGGATGAAACATTTTGAGTGTTAGACATGGAGGTACGACCGAATTCGAAGTTTAGAACAAGAATTCAAGTAAGTAGCTTAAAATTGTGGCGCAGAACGTGCGCAAGCAGAACGTGCTCAACGCTGATGACGGTTGAGACAAAAGGACTGAAGTCCGAAGTCTGCGTCACCAGCATTTAGGAGACTCAGTCACAACCATATGTCACAATCAGTGACAGGTATGTGCGCAGAGCTGAGACTCGGCCAGAGCCGAGTGCGAGCGTTGATTCAATTCGTTTAAACCTATTAAAACCCAATTAATTGAATTGGAAAAGCTGCCTGAAAATAATGTGCTAGTATTGTCGTGAATTGAGATCCTATTTACGAAAATTTGAAAGGGATTAAAATAATTGGACAGATTGCCAAATCGTCAAATTCTTGCAGATTCGTGCAAGTTGGATCGCATTTCATCCAATTTGAGAAGGAGGTTTTTCCTGAGTAGCTTTGACATCAGAAGCAGATATAAGAAAAGGAAAAACGCTTCTTTCCTCTACAAGGTCAAACATGATAATGTAATGACCGATGGCAGAATTATGCTGATGTGTGCGATTGTGTACTATATATTGTGATATATGGCTTTCTACTTTCTTCACCGGTTCACTGATGCTCGATGGTTGGCTCTTCTAAAGACGTTGGGCTACCATCCTGGCAGGGTGGCCAGCGCCTGTTTAATCCCATCAGCCGAACAAATTAAGGAATGTCATCCAGCAAACGTCTATCAGCGTACAGTGAGAGAATACAATACATCATGATGTAGCATAGTCCTACGACTCGGACAGAACGGTGTGATGATACCATGATTAATCTCGCCCGTCCCGTCTTCCCCGTTTGCTGTCCCCGTCTTTGCGTCGATCGCGGTCATCGTAGTCCCGGACTCTGTCACGACGTTTATCGACATCACGATCTCGGTCCCTTCGGTCCCTGTCCCTGTCGCTGTCCCTTCTACTATCATCTCTTCTCCTCCTGCCATCTCGGTCTCCTCGATCATCACGGTCTCCTCGATCATCACGGTCGCGTTCTCGTCGCCCATCGCGATCACCTTCCCTCCTAGGCTTGTCATAGTCATCATCCCTCCTTCTGTCACTCCTCCTTTCACGATCATCGTCCCTCCTACTGCTCTTCGCTTCGCTCCTTCTCTCAGGCGACCGCGAAGCCCTCCGCGAAACAGTCGCACTCCCATTCCTGCTTTCCTCCCTACTGCTTTCCTGTCTCACAAGCGGGATATACCGCTTCTCGTCCCCTCGCCGTTTCTTCTTCTGCTTACTTCCGTCATCTAGTACTTCCTGTTCCTTTGCACCAATTCCTAAGAGTGCAGGGCGCGATTTCGGTAGGTAAAGCTCCACTAGTGCGTTCTTCTTTGCTCGTTCCGAGCTTGTAACAGCCCCGCCATCCACCCAACCCATGCCACGAAGCATAGCAGCTCCAAACGCAGTAATGGGCACACGCGCATAGTCCTCGATAGTCGCAACATCCGGAAGATCAGCAACGTCTTGCTGAAGAGCTTCAGTTTCGCTGGGAGGAACAGGAATAGAATCGATCTGAGGCGTCGAGTCCATACCCCCATCCAGCAGCGCACGAAGGGCCTTTTGGTCTTCCGTCTCTTCTACAATATCTTCTTTTTGTCTCTCTTCTACTATCATGTTATTCTCTTCGTCAGTAGACGTCGTGCTTGTGTCTACTTTGACTTCTTTGTTGCCGAACTGGATACCTGAGAGTTGAGGGCCGGAGTTGATGGAGTCGCGCGTTCCAAGTCCTCCAACGCTCCCATCCGCACCTGTGCTTGCTTTAGCAGAATCAGGGACGAACCGTGCAGCACCTGCACGACGTTTCCGTGCTGCCTCCCGCCAGTCCGGATTCGGCTTCGAAGGAATGACAAGAGGGCCCGCAGGGGCTTTGCTGTTGGACTTTTTTCCATTCACACTAGATGACACAAGTAACACATGCACCTTTTGTGAGCTGTAGAAATGTTGAAAAAAGCAGAGGGAGACGCACCGCTGTGCACCGAACTTGTTGAAAGAAGTGATTAGCTCGTCTTCGAGACGGTTGTCTTCATCGTCGCTGGAGTCTGGCTCGTCTTTATCCCCACCATCGGCGAACACGATCCCGCTCTCCTCTTCATCGTCGGAATCCTCGCGGGAGCTGTAAGTACGAGGAGAACCTGTGAGTGGGGAGCCAGAAGCGGAGCTGGCGGCACTGGAGAGGTGGCGAGGGAGTGCTGACAGTTTGAATTTGTCGCTGGCCCTGTCGTTGTCAGCTGCTGGGGGTTTTCGGACAGTGAATGATAGTTTAGACTCCATCGTTGTGCAAGATACAGCAAGCGTTCACTGCAGGAATGAATCCAAAGCTTAGTCATTATGACAGACACATTCTGGATCCGTGAAATCAATGCATAGAATTAAGTTGGCACGGGAAGGGGCTAAAAGTACACTTGGCTCGCGTAGAAGTGTACATAATATTCCTAGTCAACTCCGTCATGGTCCCGTTCCTCAGCATCACTATCAGATTCATCACTATCAGCTGTAGCCCCGCCACTTCCCCAAAACCTATTCAACAGATTCCTCACGACCCGTATGGGCATGGGCTGAAACAATCACATCAGGACCTTCGTTGGAAAAGCCAGATATAAAAAGGTAGCTCACAGCAATATACTCGTCCTCGTCCTCATCCTCATCTTCCTCCTCGCTTTGATCCTCGTCCGCCAACGCTGGCGCCGCTTCCGCTGCACCTCTCGGAGGCATTGGTTCCAAGTCCGGCTCATCATCATCACCCTCCACTGGTAATCCACCCGGCATACCCCCTCCACCCGGCACACCAACACCACCCTCCCCAGCCATCGCAAAATCAAGCATCATATCATTGAGCGCCTCTTCTGGCATCTCCGCCATCATCTGCACAAACTGCACCACACCACCAGGCAACTGTCTCGCCAGTCCGGGATTCGCATTAAACAGCGCTTCGATTTGCGCCCTGATTCCTGCGTCTGGGATGAGTCGCTCCAACGCGCGCGCGTCCCGTCGGCGAGGACGCACACTGAAGATCTCTTCTGCACCTGCAAAGAAGGCATCATTATATTCGGAGGATGCTGTGAGTGGCGGAAGTGGATCGCATGCAAGCTGTTTGGCTAGCAAGACAGAGCGTGGGATGAAAGGGGTGAGGTTCCGGAAGCTTTGTTCGAGGACGAGAATATGTCGATAGACAGAGTAGCGAAGCGTTGTGGAGCCGTACATTTGGAGGAACCGCTCACGAGTTGGATTGGAGCGTTGGGCGTTGAGCGACGATCGAATTCCATTAGCGGTATTTTCGAACCATTTCATATGTGAAACAGATTTCCATAGAGGTGCAGATCGCTGAGCATAGAGATGAGATAAGAGGTGGAGAATGCTTTGCGCAGGTGACAGCCCACTTCAATCGCTGTTAGTACATGGGTATCTGACAGATCAATTTAACGCACATTCCGTCAGTTTGAATCCGGAATGCTCTGTGTTCGCGCAGCTCCGGAGACAGTGAAATATCACACTTGTCAGCCAGGAGTGGTACCACCTCCGGGAAGGCTAGCATAGCCTGCTTCAGCGCATCCGTACTGCTGCCTATGCTCTAACATTTCAAGTTTAACACACCGCTGACGGTACGAACAGAAAATTTACCTGCCCACCTCCTGCTTTTTCCCTCGCAAAAAGCGCCAGGGCTCTCGCATACGCCCATCCAGGTAGTGCACTTGGATTCAAATGATCCTCGAATGCCGTCTTTGCGCAAGCAAACTCGGAGTATACGTCCAAGAACCATTGCCCCATACCTGATTTGATGGAAACGAAGTCAAGATGGAACAGGACACCGTGCGGATCCGTCCATGGTTCGAGAGAGTACAGAAGGCGCCCAAACTCGAACGCGGTACGGATACATCCGCGACGCTGGAGATCACTGTGACAAATTAGTCTCCAAGATATATGCACAGGAGAGGGACATACGTGACCTGCCGATGCAACGCAAGGAAGAAGGGACGATTCTCGACGCGGTTGAAATCGAGGCGGTTAAGTCCATTCGTGAAGCTGTATGACCCTAAGAAAGCGCGTTCATATGAGAAGAGCGCCCGATCCACGTATTCCACGGCTTGGCTGTAATCTGTTCTGATTTTATAACATGAACATGTTCGAAAACGGACCACTGACCTTCTTGATGGCGATATACTTCTGCCAACTGCAGCAGTGTATCGCCATGCCACGGGAGCTTCTGCAAAACTCCCCGCAACGCTTCGGGATCTTGTCCCAGGGATGACTATGAGCGTCATGAGAATGTATATGATGAAACACCCTACCTGCTGAGGATACGGCCTGCATAAAGGTTTTTGTGGCACCCTTATACCTCTTATTATATTCAACAGTCCACCACTTGTCTCCTGCAGCTGGGCTACTTCTATCTGTAATCTTTTGTTGCACCTCCTCGTCGGTTAATGGGCGAGAAGAGAGTCCTTCACGTTGTTTGATCATGCTCCATGATGGATGGGGTCGTGTAAGTTGCGAACGTTGAGCCTGGGTTGGAACAACACCCCTCCGTTTTTTTGGGCCGCCAGAGGAGGAAGTCTCTGACGATTTTGCAGCTATAACGGCTCTTGCGCCAAAGAACTTGCGCATTTCTGCTTCTGCATCGAGATTGGATACTGAGACAGATAGAAGGGACACAAGAGATGCATTTCGAGTAGTTGATGATGAGGAAGTTGCCACGCTTTGAAGTTCTGGGTATCTTTGCGTTGATGAGCATATTAAGTGGCAGTTAGAATTTTAGACGCACTTTTGAGAAAGCTCTGCGAGCGCCGTGTCTAGATCGTCCAGACCGTCTTTCTTTTTCTCTTTTCCCTTGCCTTTCTTTGAAGATTTAGGCTGCTGGGGCTTTGGTGCCTCAGCGGGTTTAGCCTGCTGAGGGTTTGCCGGTGCATCGGATGCCGCTGGTTTCTTCTTCTTCTTCTTTGCCTGCGTTCAAATTAGTCAGTCGATCTCAAATAATAGTATATAGCAGCTGCGCGCCTTCTTTGCCTTTGTGGGCTGAGATGTTTCGTCATCGCTGTTCGGTCCATCGTGGTCATCTTCTGCAGTGGAAAGCTGGGTCCATCGTTACGATCTCCGCAAAGATTCGTTCCAGGGTTGAACTTACCGCTGCAAACCCCGATGGTACTATCGGCGCTGGTTCCTCCTCGCTGTCGGTATCGACGGCCGCAGCAGTCTGGTTTCCTAACGCAAGAAGCTCTTCTTGCTCGCGCTGCTGTCGTTTATTAATTCGTGCGGGCATGGAGTATGTTGTGGTCGATGATTAATGAAGGCTATGTTTATCTTTGGTTATTATCTAATCTTCTCAAGTATTCAAGCCTCTTATCCTTTCTGTCTTCTGCACGTTTGCTTCCGACTTTATTTTTCGACATTCGTTTTTTCGTCGCCATCGTCGTTGGTAAGTTCAAGGAACAAACCCCTGATTCAACACTTCGTAATCTCAAGGCTGCTGTAAGGTCGAGTAACTCGAGTCTAGCCCCTTCAAAGATGGAAGCACAGCCCCCCGCGCTGCTCAGCGCACCGCGGATGTTGACGCTTGTAGGATCTATCCTCGTATCCCTCAGTTCAGGGACAAACTATGTGCGCAAAATTTCCATGATATGTGTGTGTGTGTGGCGTTGAAAGTAGTTCTGCTGCGACCAGATATACTCTGGTGAGTAATACTTACGTGTGTCGATAAGATCCTTGGCATGATGTCCTATCGCAGCATACGCTCCACAATTAGGCGCACGTTTGTTCCTCTCCCACACCCAGTTGAATGTTATTGGCCTCGCAGGGAATGGTACGTTAATCATTCAAATCAACTCGACCAAATCCTAAACTTTATTTAGTGGGTGTATATCTGAGCGGCCCAGCCTGGGGTCGAGTAGTCGATTCAAAGGGTCCTCGCATTCCGCTTATCAGTGCCTTTGCCTGCCTCCTCATAGGATATCTCGGCATAAAGGGCATCTACGACAATGGTGCTGGAACAGAAATATCGTTCATGCATCTTGTCATCCTCATTACCTGCACTTTCATAACCGGGTTGGCTGGAAATGCGGGCCTTGCCGTTGCTGTAAACACTACGGCCAAGAGCTTCCCTGAAACCTCGGTCTGTTTCCGTACTTTGATCCATGCATGAATAAGCCAAACTGAAGGAATGGCCTTTTATGCAGCGCGGAACTATCACAGGTCTCGTTCTGTCTGGTTTCGGCTTATCCGCGTTTTTCTTCGCTACAGTCGCCAGCATCGCATTTCCTGGTGACACATCTGCTCTTCTCCTTGTCCTGGGCCTCGGAGCTGCCATGCCCATGCTTCTTGGTCTTGTGATAGTTCGTCAAATACCGTTACCTCCTCCGAGTACCACACTCGGTATCGAAGGGGGCCTGCGTGGACACGAGGGATACCGCCCGATTCCGAGCGGTGATGCCGCTCTATTTATTCATGAGAATGACAGCAACACCTCCCTTCTTGATCCCACGGAACTCGTACACGAGGCACCAAACTATCACGTCCCCGAATCATCGACCGCGGTGGAACTTGTGTCGGACCGGATTATATCGAGAGGGTCGAGTGCCAGGAGGAGTGCGAGTCGTGCAAGGCCTGTGCATGATGGGCCTAATGTCTATGGGAAGCAACTGTGGCTTACCCCAGACTTTTATCTTATTTTTGTTATCATGGCGCTTCGTGAGTTGAGTTTATCTGCTTTTCATACCTTCTGACCGATGCTTGCATGTATTAGTAAGTGGAACCGGGCTCATGTGTAGGTGTTTCTCATCAGGGTCAATTGGGTCGCCTCACTCAAAGTTCTGCAGATATCAATAATGTTGGTTCCATATCTCAGGCATTATATGCCAAAGGGAATCCTAATTACGACGAGTTAGAAGCTTCCCGATGGCAAGCCGCACAGGTTTCAACTCTCAGTGTTTGCAACTTCGCAGGACGTATTCTTATTGGTTCATTTATTTGTCCTTCTACTTCGCTATCTTCGCTTATTTCATACACCAGGATTAATTGCGGACTTGATCCGAATTCGCCTACGTCTCCCTCGTGCATACTGTTTTTGCATCGTTTCAACGCTCTTTGTCGTCTCTCAATTGTCTGCCATCAGCATCAACGACGTTGCACATCTTTGGAAAGCAACCGCGCTACTTGGGCTCGCATACGGCGGTCTGTTCGGCATTGCCCCTACGATTATCATTGACTGGTTTGGGCTGTGTGAGTAGTAGACTAGGTGCTGATGAGTCACGCTAAAAGGGACTGATTTATTCTAGCACATCTCTCGGAGAATTGGGGATATGTCTCACTCAGTCCACTAGTGGGAGGGAATATTTTCTCGCTTCTGTTCGGTCGTAACCTCGATTCACACGCCTCAGACGATGACACCGGAACACATTCTTCTTTACCCTTGGCAAGACGTGGTGGTCTTCCAAGCGAACACCAATGTTTTGATGGACGCGACTGCTATGTCTCGAGTTTGTACGTAACGGTGACAGCGTGCTTGATTGCACTTGTGCTGAGCGTGTGGGCGGGAATGAGGGACCAGAGAAAGACAGCGGAGGCAAAGAGGGAAGTTGTTTGGGATGCTGAAGACTAAGTAGACGGAAAGTTTTAGGCAGACATTCATTGCAAGATATAATCATCATAGGCTCGCTAGAAACACCAAATTGCGGGAAACGCCACAAAAGACGTGCAACAGGCGCTGAGTAGGTGAGGCTGCATGCACATTCCGTGCCCGTTCCATGTTCATAAGTCCAGAGGCATATTTAATTGCAATATAGATAGCATACTTAGTTACGCTGTGAATATATACGTACAGTGTGAGGTATAACATAATGAAAATATATACAGTTTGACGCTACAGATATTGTACAGATTCTATGCAGTCCTAGTATTACAGATGTGAACGCAGGTAGCAATAATAACATTAATCAAAACCACAGCCCATCCAATGGACGTGTCATCAACAGGAGAATAGATAGAAACACGAAAACAGCAATAAATGCCATGCGAAGGTTAGAAGCGAGCAGATTTGGGGCCCGAGCAGCTGGTACCGGCAAAGGGAGAAACGAATGGGGTGTGAGCGGTGATGAGATAGATTTAATAGTCTGCTGTGGTTGTATTGCCCGCATTTCGACATCAGGGGCAAGCAGCTTCGTGCAACATTCTCTGCGCGGACTTCCTGGCAGTAGTTGAGGGGGCATCGTAACAGAGTTCGTGTATAGAGTTCCCGATTGCAAGCGAGGATGCGTGGGCTGACAGGCTGGCGGTGGTGCGTTAGCTTCATCTGCGGCAAACTCTTTCTCATCTCCGAATTGTTCTGCCTGACCACGCTGTAACAGTGATTCACCGTTCATGCTTCTCATTGATAGCGGAACAGAACGTGTTGGTATGTCAGCAGTGCGTCCCATCGCTTCTGGGAATCTATGAGGCGGTGGAGCTGCGGAGTTCATCGACATTCGTGAAAGCGGTGAAGGAGGCGATGGAAGCACCTCCAAAGAGCGGTGACTCGAAGTATTAGTAGGAGTGGGGCTCCTGATTGCGTCCATGACGGGTTCGATATCGGAATTGTCATCCGAACAGACACACTGGGCACGATTCAGTAGGTCTTGTCCTTCCATTACATCTGCAGGATTTTTCCTTAGCTGAAAACGGTATAGCAATGCAAGTCCAAGCTTGAGCAGTGCCAAGGGACGGTCTGGGTGCCCCGATCGGCGAAGCTCCAGCGCTTCCTGATACAGCGAGATAGGGGCATTGATAGCGCCATCGCTTTCTTCAATATGCGGGTGAATCACGAGAGCGTCCGCTAAATTAGTCAATGCTGCTGCACGGTCAGGGTGATCACTGCCACAATAATCAAGCGCAAGGCGCAGCTGTTCCGTGGCTGCGTGATAGTCTGAGATGCGACGAGTGCGGCGGTAGCATTCGAGGAGATTCTGACCAGTTTCTGTCATTTGACCAAGAAGTCGTGACTCGTTAGGTCTGGGCTAGCTGGGATGTCAATCTGATAGCAGAAATGCTTGTGAAGTCGACAACACTTACGGAGTAGCGTTGGCCAAACTGAGCCGCATCAGGTTCGCCTTCAAGGCCTCGGTCGACCTTTACTAGGAGAGACGATGATTGACCCCCATCAGGGAAGAAAAATATGGCTGAAGGTTATTTCATTTGGGTGAAAGGCATTGAAAAATAAACTAGCTGCCAGCTTACGTAGGGATTGGTCGCTGTGATGTAAAAGTTCTCCCACTGTGAGCTCAGCTTTGCGCATCAACTGGCCGCGCCCAAGCATACGTTCAAATTCGAAGGCTGCAAAGATTCTCAAAGATACTGTTGTTGAACTATCTGCGGGACTGAGATGCAGTTTAAGTATTCTCACGGAACACCCTCTAACTGAGCACTCACAGTACAAAAATCTGATCCCACTGCACGATATTGCTTGACGGTACTTCCGCTTTGACGGCTGTTCTCCAAACAGTTCCGTCGATCTCGACGGCGACATAATAACCGGCTGGAATGCGACGAAGGCCAGCCGCAGGAGCTGTTACATGGATCGCTACACCCCAGAATGAATCAATCTAGTCTCGATAATGTGAACCAAAAGCCTTACAAGAAATTGACAATCGCTTGTCCTGAGGCGTTTGGCGCCACGATTCTAGCTGAGAATGATGGGACATATACGAAAGAGGGGAAGCTGCAGGACAGGAAGGGGCCGTGAACTATAAATCTGGGCCGGTGACATAGCGGTGTTCCTGCGCTGCAACCTGTGCTGGCGTTATTGATGAGCGTCTGTGAGATTGATTATTAAGTTGTGCCCCGTGTAGAGAATGGATTCGGGAATGGAACGTGGTTGCATAGCATTCTGGAGGTACGACCTGATCCGTAAAATATCGTTCCCGGTTCGAGGCCGGCAACCAAGTTCACCGGCTCACAGTACCGCTAGAAGTCGTTATAGCTGGAGTGTGAAAAACCTCACGCTGCGATCATGTTCCAATATGGTTCAGGAAGTGATAGTAATAGGCATGTCAGGAGACAGGCAGCTGGAAACCCGAGCATTTCAAATGAAGGCCTGGACTGATCGATTGTGTTACATTTCACAGACTCCCACTGAGGCGATAATGTCGTGTGGCATCAGATCAGGCGAGGTGAAGCCATATGATTGAGCAGACAGGCTTGTGACGTCATACGAAAGGTGACTTGGAAAAAAAATACTCGGACCACATACCGTAGGTCCACTTGCGCTCTGCTGAGCTCTATGAACCACAATGAATGTGGGTCAGGCTATCCTCATCAAGTACTTGACCAACAGTTTCGCTGAGTCGTGAATAATTTGATAGTTCGACAGGCTGAAATCCCTGTATCGCTGGGTGCAATTCCGAAAAGACTAACCGACTGACCGGGGCTGACTTTATTGGTTTGCTATAAGCCAGTGGTCTCGAGCCACAACGTTCCACCGAAAAAAGACAATTTGATAGCCCCTCATGCAAGCTGTATGATTTCGAAGACCACTCGGAGCCCATTTCATGATCTGGTGCTTGCCGAATTGCCCTGCGTAAGTAGTTGCATTCGCTGAATTGAGGATGAGATGCAGGAAAGAAAACAAGGGTTGACCAACTTTGAGTCCGAACAAGCTCGAGGCTCGGCAACTGGTGTTCTGGTATCAGTCACATGAAGCGGAGATCGGAGTTTGTTTCCACGTGGTCCCTGGGACTGAGGTTTCGTCCACTATTTGTCCACGTCTCTCGTTCAACGGACTTGTCTATTGCTGTCCATTGGTTCGTGAGTGCTTTTCTCTTGATCTCATACAGAGGCTCCATTTCGCTTGACATTTGTCTGCTATGATCCAGAGCAACCAGCGCGTCTGTTACCGCGCGTTCAAGGGCAGCTATGTCCATACAAATGGATAGGGTACACACTTTGGCCTCCCGACCCCCTCCAATTGTTCCTGCACCTACCTACTTACAGATGTCCGCAAATGTGGTTCCTCGTGGTGTGGAGAAGCTTCCCTCGCCAGAGCAAACCTCCAATGATGAGAAGCAAAGCCAGATGGAGCTGTCACTGAAACGTTCTATAACGCTTGTTATATGGTACAAGGTTGGTGGTATATTCTTAAATGATCGCGTTGGGTGACTTGACTAATTGACAGCCGGCATGCGATCCCATTCGCCTGAACCATGAGATATCCACCTTTCCGTTGTTTCAACTGTCGCATTTTCCATCCGTGGTTTCTGACCTGGAACTCACGCCCGCTTCATACGTCGATACGTATAATCATGCAACCGGGAATTGGGAGCAACATATGATTACCACTGTCCGTGCGATTGAGACAGATCAACGTCTGCTATATAAACTCCGTAAAAGTCTTTTAAGTGGGCTTTTGGACGAGGAATGCCGAGGACTCGCAGAGGAGTTGGCGCTACAGTCGAAGAAGAAACCACCCGTATCTCCTACGATTGTCACCCAAAATGGCACCAAGAGGCCTGCAACTGAGCATACAGAGGGCCCTCCCACAAAAAGACCATACCCACCGGAAGGGTACCCGCACCCGATGTACATACCGCCCATGGGATATATGTACCCACAGGTCCCGCTTGGACATCCAATGAGTGCACCGCTAGTCGCTAGCCCATCACACGCAAACAGTCCTGAGGGCGAGGCTTCCTCGCCCATGCCACACCCATATTCAGGTCCTCCTCCAACCCCAATGAGCGGCCAGCCACCGAATAGCCCAGGGCAGTATCCAGTGGTGTCGCCTTCGTCAGCCACTCGAACAGGGCCAGGGCCATTCCCTCAGCACCCACACCCTCCACTCAAAAGATGGCCTAACGATTATACTGTGTCTGAAATTGCTGCCGGCTTCCGGCAGATGGATGCTCTTATTGCTCAGACGCCTAATGCAACTCAGCGCATATCATTCGAACGCGTTTTTGGATGCCGATATGTTAAGTCGACCGTGTGCCGACACCGTGGCGTATATCGCAAAGCTGATACAGCGGTCCGGAGTATGTTTGAGAATATGGGGACGGACGAACGTGCCGTATGGGGTGAGTTTGTGAGGCGCGTGGAGGGTCGACCATCAGGAAAGCAGGGGCAAGGAGAAGAACCTGCTCTGCATGGTGACCTTATCGAAGGGAGCTCGCAGCCCGGTCAAGTTCAGCAGGAACAATGTGGAGAGGCGAATACAGTCCCACTTATGGATTCACTGGTACCGTCCCCGCATATGACTGTCTCCTCGCCACCCCCTAGTATGCCACATATCAATGGTGTGTGTTCTATATGATCTATTTCCACGTGCTTATTTGATCTATAGGGCATGTTCCTGTTTATGATCCAAGTCTAGCAGATAAAGATGCTGGCTTGCCTGGAACATGAGGTTCAAGTTTTTCACAGCGTTTTGAGCCCTCTTTTCGCCATCCACGCCGTGACTCCGTGCGGTATTTGTAGTACTTCTTCCTTTAATTCACAATCTAGGGCTCAGGGTATGATATATTTACTGATAGCGTGACTTGCGATAGTCCCGTGATTGATCTGCGCCCAAAGCTATAAGGCAACTGAGGATGCCTCGAGCTTCATCAGAAGCCTCGAGTCCATTCCACTCCTGTCAGTATTATGCCAAGGATTCAAAATGACTCATTACTCAGATGGATCTAGCAAGAAAATTCTACATATACGACTGAATAAACCGCTTCGACTGCTAGTACAGTGCAACCGAGGTCAAACCGATTGATATTGGTCACGTGACTGTGCACCAAGTGCAATGTGTTGTCGAAACGTAACTTTCGTCATCATTTTGGGCTTCTCGGTATAGCATGATTTATAAAGATCGCGCCGGCTCCAGTCTCTAAACCCTACCGGTCTCCCTCTCTCGCTTCAACGACTACCACGTTGCACAGCCTGATACCAGCTTTCCTTGACTTTTCAGTTACTCGCTGTGTGAAGATAAAATCGATGACCGAAGACTCAATTCCTAATAAGAGGATCTTCAAAGATCCAGTACATGACTATGGTGAGTATTACAATTCAGTCAATTTATTATGGCAATCTCATCGTGACCGCGAATCCGTATGTCCAATAGTGGAGTACGATCCATGGATTTGCAGCTTCATAGACACGTAAGTTGCCATTGGCTTCTTACTAATGAAAAAAAACTCAATATATGCTTCTCCTAGACCGCACTTTCAACGGTTGAGATATGTAAAACAACTAGGGATCTCGTACTATGTGTACCCAGGAGCGTCTCACAATAGATTCGAACATTGTCTCGGTACGAGTGATGATATATCTTAGATTGTTCGGCTGATGTGCTCAAACAGGCGTTGGCCACCTGGCCAGGATGATGGCTCAACATCTTCAGAAGAGCCAGCCATCGTTGGGTATCACAGATGAGCATATACGATGCGTTGAGCTTGCTGGACTGTGCCACGACCTTGGCCATGGGCCTTGGTCCCATGTTTGGGATGGCCATTTTATCCCCAAAGCCCTGTAGGTCGACATTGTACCTTCATTTCCGAAAGACCTGACGACCTAATTTTAGTCCTAATCACCCCAAATGGAGTCATGAGCAAGCGTCGGAGATGATGTTTGACGACATGGTGAAGAAGTATCGTAGCCTTGACATCTCGCCTGAGGATGTAGAGACCGTCAAGGCACTCATTTCTGGCAGGAAGGAGCGATGCAAGTGCGTGTTGCTGTTGACTTGACTCAACAGTTTCTGATGGACAGTTTGTTACTTCAGGCTTGGAGCGACTATGCCTTTTTTGTTCGAGATTGTTGCCAACGATCTCAATGGCATTGACGTGGACAAGTGCGTCTCTACTCTTCCACATGAGTAACATCTAATTTTAAGTTCAAGGTTCGATTACATTGCGCGTGATTGCCACGCTGTCGGCGAGAAACGCAATATTGCCATGACAAGGTAGTCTTCAGATCAATTCTTTCGTTGAGTGCTTTTGACACTCATTTAGATTGATTCATTCCGCCCGCGTCATTGACGGTCAAATATGCTATGACATCAAGGATGCCAACTCAGTCTACGAACTATTTTACACTCGTTTCTCGTTGCACAAAAATATCTATAATCACAAAACTAGTACGTATCACGTTGCATACATCCTTTTTTATGCTGACGTTGGTATAGCTCGCGCCATTGAATACATGATCATGGACGTGCTTCTAATTGCGCAGAAGCACATGAAGTTCGCAGAGTATATCGACGTGCCTGAAAAGTATCTTCATCTCACGGATGATCTCTTCCACCGCATTAACATGACCGAATCGGAAGTGAGTCTATGCTATTGCTCCTTTCGTTTGTCTCATCGCGTAATTGCATCAGGAACTCGAACCAGCGCGCAAGATCATCCACCGTATCCAGACCCGTGACCTCTATCGCCGGGTGGACTACAAGATCATGGACTGGGATGACAAAGAATTTTGTCAGGCACATATCACGCCTGAGGCAATCGTTCATGCTGCTAAAAATGCCAACCTTGAAGGCGTCGAACAGAGCCTCGTCGCTGAGCTCACTGTTGACCACGTTATCGTGGATGTGAGCAAGATGCACTACGGCCGAGGAGTGGACAATCCCATCTACCAGGTTAAATTCTACAGCAAGCATGAACCAAATGGTGATCGTCGAGTATTACAATCTGACAGTTGTACTGATTCGTCCTCTAGTGTGCCGGCGGGCCGAGTCTGGAGATGTCTCCCTTTTGATGCCCGAGAAGTTCGGCGAGCTCCTCCTGAGGATTTACACCAAGGAAGAGAGATTTATGGGCCTCGTGCAAACCGCGTACCGGCATGTGCTCAGGACCCTTCCTATGCCTAGCGAGGCAGCGGGAATAGTCACTATAGTACCAACACCTCCCGCCACTGAAGCGCCTTCTACCCCAAGGGCACTTTCGTCTACCCTGAGTTTTGGTGTACCTCAGAGCCGTGCTTCAAGACCTTTCGGACGCACACCCAGCTATTCGGACAACCAATTCACTACACTTCCGCCAAATTGCCAGAGCCGCTCTCCGACGAGGATATCATCACGAAACTTGAAGAGGGCTAGAGAGACCAGTATCGAGTTGGACATTGACAATCCTCCTCCGACTAGGAAGAGTATGCGTTTGGCGTCAGTGTCAGGGCCGGCAAAATGATATTACTTCCATACTCCTGATGGGTTCAGCTATTTTTACATTTTCCTGCCTGCAAGTGTTAGATTCGCGCGTTTGATGCATTTCCGTTCCGCATTCAGCCTGTATTCATTCACGATTTGTTGGAAAGAAGAATTCACTTACTATACAAATTTTATAACACGCTTCGCACTCTATACCAGTACCATAACATATACACTTACTTGACACACCGGACGGTCAAGCGGTTACAAGTTCCTGGAGCTGGTGAGGAAAAGAACTATTCGCTGACCGATGTGTTCGGTCGTACCTGCTGGTGTGAGATGAATGCAATACGAGAAGCACAACTCATGTGCATGTGCATGATCGATCATCCACATGCTTGACGATGTGCGTGCACGGACTAGCAAACATTAATATTGGCAACACGTGTATGATATATGATGACGTGTACGAAAATGAAGCAGTGTTAAAATTGAAAAAGAGGCAGTCTATCATATCGATCGTCTGTCTTATCCCATTCAAGATTTTAAAGGCCCCGAGTTGTAATTAAGTTTAAAGCAAGCCGGGCTAGCCTGAGATTATGAGCAAAACTGTTGAGCCTCGGGCCCACTTTGAGATAGCCCTATGACAGCAACACGGGCGGTGAACATCAAGGCAAAGGAAATTATTTGGTAGAGTCGCTATTGGATCCACAGTCAGATGCAAGGAGTTGTTAGCGAGATCACAAAGATATGATCCCGAGTCCACGAAGGTTCTGCTTTGTGGCTGTGAGTTTCTTGATGTTGATTGGGACCAGATTATCAGCCAAGTGGATTCTTGTGGAATATTGACTTTGCTCTTCTTCAGCATCGCGGCCTTCTCGTTTCGGCTGCTTTGACACCAACAACATGCTTCTGCTGTACAAATCCGATGCTGATTGTGAAAATGAGGCTACGGGTATATTCTGCGAGTCGCTTGTATCCTGTTGACGGCATTGGCACTGCACGGCGTGGATGCCAATGTGCATACCATGGTTCCCCGGTCCTTTATAATCCTTCAGGACTTTACAGGTGCGTAACCTCCAGCACATACCTTACTCGTCTGACCTAAACGCGCACGACGAATGCGGAGTAGCGCAGATCTCCCAGCGCGCCAATCTACAATGGTTGGCAGTACCGGTATCACTTTTCCTTGCGGTGGTAGATGTACGTTTGCGTCGCACCCGGAAAAGGGATTACGCGGTCAGGTGCGCATCTAAACCAATCACTCAGCAGATCTAGAAGTTTCGTACTGGCTTACGCACGAGGACATAGGTCGATCGATCGTGACTCGTTCTTGCATGTTTGGCGCTGTTAGAATCGGAAGGTTTGCATCATGTGACTCTTGAACGCGTCAAACAATTTCAAATTCATCGAGTACATATCCGCGTCCATGCGGGCCATCGATGCAGTCACAAGGTACAAAGTCTGTATCAGTTGTCCCTTAGCAGCTGAATTTGATTGCCGCACAATGCAGTAGAATCGGCAATGGCAATGTACTTGCTGGTATTTTCACCGTCGCTTCGTGCGGCCATGATGGAACCACTGGGGAAGTGTTTTTCAAATCTCCGAAGTTACGCCTTATGAATATCTCTATATCTGGCGATATTACCTCTTTAAATATAAGTGTTTTGACAACAAAATGATGTCAGCCGCCAATTTGGAGTCCTCAGTCCTGCTTCCGACTCGCTCGCTTGCTCTTTCTTCTTGCAAACAGGCTACATTATGATAACAAATCAAATGATGCATTGGTTAGCAGCGAGGTTTAGACACCCTGGCCCACGTCAACTCAACACACTCGTGGCTCCGCATGTTTTGGGCACGAGATGAGAGGGTACATTCCGTTTTTCATCTTCTGGCCCGCCGCTCACGCTATCTTGAGGCTATCTGTGGCTGCCGGCGTTCTTATCAAGACCTAGCGGAGGCTTGGTGGGCCATTTGGCTCACGTTCCATCCAGTTCGCACCTCAGTACTCAGTACTCAGTTCCCGCTGGGTCCGGGTGTGGCATCGCTACCAAGTCTTCTTCCTCGTTGTCTGAGTGCCAAGAGCCGAGGTCGTCAGCGCCAGTAAGCCCACCCCGGTTTTACATGACACCTACCAATGTTACAAGAGGAGAACATATTACTGTGGCCTAGGTGCTGGGGGAAGGTGAGTGTCCCCATTTACTGACAGCCTGGTTGTCCTCGAGACTGGTAGTATCAGCTCGAGACGCCATGCGATGGAGTTGTTTGATGTGGTCATACAATACAATCGCATGGAGTCCACAGCTGATCTGACACGGCGCGAGGGTTCATTTCTTATACATCCACCGAAGGTGAGCGACCATTTATGAACAATGTCGAACGGGATCATATCTTCAACCCAGTGCTACCACTTCCTGTAAAATTGATTCTTGCGCCCAATTGAGAGCAATGAATGGGACTGAAGCGGATGAACTTAAAGTCACATTGCAACGCGACTGTAGATTCATATGTCAGGCCATGATCGAGAAGTTCAGTACAACAACAGGAGGTATCATGATATCTTGTACACTTTGCCTACTGCAACGATAAATAATTTGGTATCATAATTCAGTAAGAGTAGGGTAACGCATTCTACGGTTTTACATCTACACGCTCATCTTCATCGCTATCGTTGGGTGAGGATCGTACCCTTCAACCACAATATCTTCCGAATCGAATCCGTCAATGTCAGTTATCTCCCTTCTGAATTTAACTTTTGGAAATGATCTTGGTTCGCGTTTGAGCTGTATTTCGAGGGCATCAACATGGTCGCGGTAAACATGCGCATCTCCAAGTTGGATGATGAGCTCGTGGGGTTTGATCCCCGTAACGTGCGCAACCATGTGCGTTAGGAGCGCGTAAGACGCGATATTGAAAGGGATGCCGAGCCCAAGGTCGGCCGAGCGTTGGTACATGAGACATGATAGGCGTTTAGGAGCATCTGGTGTAACAGGGAGATGCACATAGAATTGGCACATCATATGGCATGGTGGAAGCGCCATGAGCGGCATAGCTACGGTATGAGATCAGCGCACGTAGGAGCACCAAACTAAAATAAACTCACCTGCTGGATTCCATGCGCTCAAGATTATCCGTCGATCAGTCGGATCGTCTCTGATCTTCCGAATACACTCCTTCAGCTGATCGACGCCTTGATCGGTATAGTCCGTATCACAATCGACGTAGTCCGCGCCGAAATGTCTCCATTGAAATCCATACACGGGGCCAAGATCACCCTCCCGTCTGTGTCCCAAACCGCGCTTCTCAAGAAATTCTTTACTTCCGTTTCCGTCCCATATTTTGATGCCCTTCTGTGAGAGCACTCGGGCGTCCGTGCTGCCTCGGATAAACCAGAGCAGTTCTTCTACGATGGCGCGTAGGAACGTGCGTTTTGTTGTGAGGAGCGGGAGCGTGTCATCTGTGAGGGAGAAGCGGAAAGAAGGGGGTGCAAAGATAGAGAGGGTGCCCGTGCCAGTGCGATCTGGGCGAACTTCGCCTATGTCTATAACACGGCGGACGAGGGAGAGATATTGATGCTCCTCGTGTGGCGTCGTGGGCTCTATGCTGCCCATTGTCGAGTATGCCAGTGAACGATAGGCAACACGCGCATAGTTGACAAAACGCGTCTGATTGTTTACAAGAATAGTCGATGCCGGCGGCAATTTCCAAAAAGGTATACGGGCAAACATCATGATCACAAAAGGTATAATGCAACAAAATCGATTTTTATTTCAACGAAGCAAGGTATCGACAAGGTGTAAGAAACCGGACGAGAGAAATGGGGCACACGCGACTGTTCAGAATCAGAAAACGAAGCAGTTTAAATGGTGAAGTTGATGATTACCTACTGGGGTGCTGTGTTGTTGGCAGAACTCGGAGGTTTTGCCAAGCGGTCTGGTAAAACTGGTCCACGACAGAACAGAACTTGGTAGAACTCCAGGATTTTCGCTCATGCTCTTCCGTGTTGGTCACGGTGATGCATGTGTTTTTCCACGAGCGTCAGGTTCGTCAGTGCGATCCATCCGTCGTGACTCACCATTATATACCATCCCGCATGAGTATTGCGTGTTATTTCGCCATCTGCTCGACAGAGAAGCTGTCTGTGTCCAACAAGAGGGGATAAACCGACTGCAGGAGCGAAAATACTTTACCCTTCTCCTGCCAGTGGTTACGCAGGTAGCCAATCGCAAAGATGCGACCCTCACCATGGATTTGAATGATTCATTCAAGATTCACAGTAAGGGTCTCACTTGGCATTGAAAAACGGGACACAATAATGATGGCGAAAAACTCCCGGATGACCTGCAGGTGTATAACCAGTCAGTAGCTCCATCCGTTGACGGCCTTTCTTGGTGGAAAAACCTTCCACTGATCGATTCTGAAATCCACTCACTCAACCTTTAGTGTTGCTGGCAGAACCCGGAAGTTTTGCCAACCGGTCTGGCAAAACTGGTTGTGCCAGTTGTGCCGATCGCGATAACACGGTTTGAATTTATGCAATAGAAAATGAAAATCGACGTCCATACTATTATGTAAAAAGTAAGGCCCCTTGTAAATCGGGCCTTAGGATTTTGCCGCATCGTGCCGCATCCGTGCCGCACCCTACACAACAAATGTCTTATGTGTATATAACATGTCTACGTCGTCCACAAAGGTCTTGGATATGATTTATGATTAATAAATACCATAGTACATGTTTTTGTGTAGGTATCACAGTGAATATATGTAGTGGATAATGTTGGTACAAGTGTGGGTGGGCAGTGGGGATGATATCGATATCCAGTGAATTGATTTAAACAATGTCAAGACCTGTAACTTCCTTCTCACTTCGATGAATACTACATTGCCCAGACCTATAGTATCTCCTTTACAAGGGTTCACCTCGCAAACTACACAACTTACATAAATCAACACCAAGACAAAAGTGGGAATGAATGGAAACAAAGTCGCCTGCTGCTCCTTGCATAGCATTAGACAATCATTAACTCCACCGAGCATCTCCCTCGCTATACACCGTTGTCAGTCGATATATGCACGCGCTCTTGGAAAGCAATCGAGGTCATGGCAGTTGCTGTGTCGGAATTGGCCACGAGCTTCGCGTGATATTCTCGAACGCCAAGGATCAGGCGTGGTCCCAGCACAAACGATTGCACGGCCTCCAAAATCTGGAGCAAGCCAAAATAAACATGAGCTTTCAGGGAATATTGGTCCTATAGAAATGATGAACCATAGCCGCATGCAGAGGTAAGTGAAAGGTTGACATACCGTTGAGAACGTAGGAGAGAACTGAGTAATGAGCTGGAGGAAAGAAACAGCAACAAAGCTACCACGTCCGATCCTTCAGAGAACAATGGAATCGCATTTACAATATGAGCTCACCTCGCAAAGTAAAGCACGTGAGTTTTCATCAACACTGCGAAACAGTCTGCAATAATAATCCCTCCTGCCGAATGTTGTCGCAGTTCACGGAAGTGTTTGACAACAATCCAGACTGAAAGACATAGTACGAGGACCTCCCACACAGTTCCAAGTATCCAAGCAATGGAATCCAGAAGCGTGAACTGTTCCGCAACTCCAACCGAGCACTGATAAGTACCGGAGAGAATGTTTTCCTCTGGTAGTCACCAATGAGAGGCATATTTTTTGTCATCCACAATTAAGCGTACCCCCTGACGTATGCATCGCTGACATTACGCCGACCACTCCAATGAAGACGTTGGTAGCCAGAAAGGTGACAATGAGAAATATCAGTATCTTTCTGGATCGTTGATACATGGCATATAACCGAGTGATCATGATGACTTGGAGCATGTTTCAGTCAAGTCAATGTCACTGAGGTCTCGCAAAGCTCACCCCACAGCATTGAAAATACCAAAAAACCCATCCAATTACTTACGACACCGGACATAATAAAGCCTAACGAATCCAGTCAGTGATCAGCCTCGGGTGACACACACTCCAAAGAGACTCACATCTATGGCAGTATAGCACGACAGTCATTAATGAACCTTGAAGTTAGTAAAGAACCACACCCACCCCTACAAGACATCCCGGTTAATTAGAGAGGAATAGTAAGCATCTGTACAGAAGGCTCACTGTATCTGTCAGCGAGATGGTCGGAAGCTCGTCTGTATACCGAGTTGGTCAGAGGAAACAAAAACATGAAACGTACTGGGGAGACATACTCGGGATGGTCAGGCTGATTAGGAGATGGACGATTAGCACAACACCAATTGTTTAGCCTTTCGAACATACGCAGCAGATAAGATTCCAAGGTAGCGCACCTAGGATACTTTCAAATCAGCACGACATGACAACCGTGACAAACAAGCTACATACACCGAGATACATAACTGTCATTAGGGACCAGCGTTGCCTCTATAATTGAGTTTATTTTTATTTCCGTTGCGTTCCTCTAACATGAGACTTTGCTCACCCAGACTAATTCGACCTATAAAACCATTCTTAGCGAGATGGCTGCTCCAGTCATAGCATTGACATACCTCTTGTCCGAATGTAAGTACTGAAGATACTTGTAAGATATCAGCAGTCCTTTGATACGATTATGCTCACCCCAATCATACATCACTATAATAACGGAGGCGACTACGAAATCAAGTCAAGGTTAGATTGAGACATCCGCTTCAACATGCGACTGCCCTTCACGAACCTGCAACATAGCTGGAAATACGGTTTGAATTGATGACCGGCCACCAAGTGGGATCATTCAAGATTATGGTCATATTAGAAAAAAAATGGGTATAGGTGAGAGGTGAACTTGGTAGACGTATGGCGATGGTATTTATACTATCGTCCAACGCTCGGATCATCAAAATGAGTCGGAGGGAATATGACTTTGATTGGCCAAGTGAGGGCTGCCAACAATGATAAGCGCAGAATCTTCGATCTGCATCATGGAGTTGGTATGGTGCCGACAGAGCATCAGTTTGCGCAGCCAGAAATAGCCTAGTTTGCGGGTATCGTCCTCGAGACGACCACAGGAAGCATTCAAATTATGCCATAAAACATGGATGACCATGTTCTCGATTGTCGGAGTTTCGAACGTTGGTAGCGCTATTGGAAATATTAGAAAAGGAAACGCAACAAAATTGTAACACCCTGATGTGAACGCACACTACGCTAAATCCATCGTGCAATTGATGTATCTTGTATGCCGTACTGTGAGGATAGTGGGGAGTAAATAATCACACTCCCTCCTGTAGTCTGTGAAGCGGCAATGGCAAGCGCTGTGCCGTGAGCATGGCTTGAACATATAGGCGAGAAAGGCGGACTTGATCGAGTGCCTTGCTGCAGTGTCTCCAAGATATGTCGGGCGTGTTCTTCGCCGTCCCCTTCAGATTGTTTCCATGGTTCTCATCTTTTTTGCATTCCGTCTGTAGCGCCATGCCTTCTGCCACCACACCCACCACCACAGCAGCCAGTCTCCACCAATGCTGCTCCTGGCTGTGAATTCTAGCGTGCCGGCAGGCCACGCGCTCAGCCACCCACGAACCCGCGGAGACGATGTAGATCTGCTTGCGTCACGTGACGCATGCATCAGTGAATTCGTGACTTGGTACTGTGGCCGTAGGAATTGTAGAAGGATATAGGGTAGTTATCATCTCAGCACTGTGTCGCGAGGAAGTGGTACCGACAGAGCACAAGCATAAACTTTTGGCCAGCCTGAAAATGTGTAGGGAAATTCAATGGCAATGACGCTAGTTTTAGTCTATCAGAGGTACTTACATAATTTGACCTTCCGAATCCATTCCCATACTCAGTTTGACGCCAAAAAATTCACGAAGTCGAATTCGCTTGTCCGCAACTGTACTACAAGCATGCAGCCTTAATCAAAGTCAGCAAGGTGTGTGGTGGACCGTGGTGCAAATTGTAAATTTTTGAAATGTGCCTGTCACGCATAGTCACGTCACATTTTCATGAAAGGAGCTTTCAATTGATGCGACCACTTCTCCATGCTTCAATCTAGCTTTCGTCGCATCCTGAAGTTACGTTTTGCTCCACAAAGACTTACTTCATTTTTTGGTTCCATCTCATACTCTCTCAATTCGCGCCCTCCAAGCCAGACAAGCTCATACAATCAAACTCGAGACAGTGATTCTAGCAATACCGCTCGACGCGTGTTTCGATCCCGCGTCAATGGTCTTCTGCGCTCTATAGACAGTCGCATTCTTGCAAAGGGTCCTGACGATGTGGAGACCGTTATTCATGACAAGATTTCCGTGGCGAAATTCAACAACGTATATCGCTCGACTATGTTCAACCGACTCATCCGTTTCTTGCTTGAAAGGGACCTTTACAAGCTCGCTATCTCGGTCTATAAGAGAATGCTCCAAGAGCAGTTCTTTCCCAGTCGTGAAATTAGCTTGAAAGTAATAGCTATGACCGAAATCGTGGATGATATGGCAGATGCTTTCGCTACTATCCGCAACGTTGATCTCTCTGCGTCCGGGAATATGGTTAACGTCATGGTAACGGCGTGTATGCGTGCAGGGCAATTGAGTGCTGCAGAAAATTGGCTCAAGAAGTACGAGAGCGATTGCATGAAGCAGGGCGTTGCCCCTGATGCAGCTCCTTACGCGGGCATACTGGAGACATTGCAGGAAATTCAACCAGAAAACTCTGGGGCTGTTCAGGCTACGCTGTACCGCATGCGCTCAGAGGGCGTCACGCCTGATATATCAGTTTTCAACACGCTTATCCGCTCCGGCCTCGCTCGCCGAGAAT
The DNA here is from genome assembly GCF_016647785.1 of Suillus fuscotomentosus. NCBI lineage: Eukaryota > Fungi > Basidiomycota > Agaricomycetes > Boletales > Suillaceae > Suillus > Suillus fuscotomentosus. Next base: position 33,341 of record NW_024539736.1, read on the forward strand.
ACTCCGAAGCCTTTGGGCTTTATCACGCAATCATGACCAACCGTTCTGCTTCCCTCTTACCCAGCGACCTCACTTTCAAGAAGTTATTCCATGCATCCAAATTTTTGAGTCAAAGACGCTCACGGAGACACAAGCGCCCGGACAATGCTGTCCCTCCGCGCCAGTTGTTTCGGGATATGGTCCAGTGCCATCTTTTGCGCACCGGGAATGCTCCCCTGGCACATTCTAACATAATTTCAGTTTCATGCCTACACCTCGCACTGCGGACATTTATGGCTCTTGAGGATTACCCCGCTGCTCTGATGACGCTACGCGCATTCGATCATTTTGGGTTCCAACCGAACTTACAGACATATTTGATCGTCATCACTAGTCTTGTATTACGAATCAAGCAGGAGCTGGGACATGTCTACATGGCTGGCCAGTACCGCTTCGCAGATTTCGTCGTGCACATGAGACCTCGGGAGCCTCCAGATGTTGACGTGCTGGAGCGGAGGATTCAACACAGAGAGCCTGTGGTAGAATTATCTGGTCCCGCCAGCGTTGGCCCCGAAACAGTCACGCACCTCCTCACTCTCGGGGAGTCAACTGCTCTATCCCGGTCTGAGACAGCTCATGCAGGGCGAAAGCGATTGCCTATGTCTGTCATCCCCACTGTCGACATGCTTGTAGGAGCTACGCCTCTCCCACCATTCCAAGAACTTTCGCTCGCACCACTCGTGAGACTGTTGAGAAAAATGACGATTGTAGGCCTTTTTAGGAAAGCTGCGGGGGGTAAAAGGGAGGGCTGGGATTGGAAGGCGGCGGTGCGCCCCATTTTGTCGGGTGCGAAAGAGGAGATGTGGCGCGACTTTGAGCCTTCTCCAGAGTCACGACCAGTAATAAAGCGAAAGCAAAGAGGACATATCGGAGCTAAGAGGGGGTCGTTGCCGTCGTCGGCTTCGAGGGTCAGAAAGATGGTTAAGAAACAGACCCTTCAGTCAATGCAAGGACATAGAATTCGATCTATGAATGATTATAATCACGTGATTTGAGTAAAATTCAAGATTCAGCGCGTCTTAGTCTCCTTATTTATGGACTCGAGTTATTGACCCGACCATGCCCCAAAACAAATCAGAGCGTCCTCACAAACGCGCAAAACTCGAGCAAAACTCGCGGAAGACATATGAATTCTCGAATGCGGCCGATGTCAGACGTGCTCTGCAGAATCAAGACCAGAATGGTCAAATAGAAGGTGCATAAGCTTATGATCATCACTGCAAAGAATATTCACTCAGTCACGTAGCCCTGTCTGCATTGCGCTCAACTCTGTCTGTCAAGTCACGAGAGACCGTTGCTCCTCAAGATGAGCGACTTTCGCTTGTAGTGCAATGGATGGAGAGTTCGCCAGGTGCTTATGATATTTTTGAGATATGGGAGGGTACGAATCAAGTGCGAGCATTCTCAATTCTTCCTCTCGGCGTTTTGACGTTGCAATTCACTAGTCATCCAGTCTATCGCTCCTCGTGTCTCTACTATCCTCGGTCCTTACTTTGTTGTCCTCTCATTTCCCATACCACTCACACGGCACTCCAATCATCAAAACGCTCTTGTCGCCAAAATGGATGCGCAAAATTACTTCTTATTTCTCTGGTTCCAACGAGCTTCTTCTCGTCTCATTGAAACTGTTGAACACTATCTCTCACTTCGGAGGTGGGAGGGAACGGAAGACACTCTATGAAGCTTTTCCATGGGACATCAAGGTGCGTCGGCTTTCGTACGATCGCAAATCTGAATTAAAAAAACATAGACGTTGGCAAAAGTAGCACATATGAGGAGGAAAGGGAAAGGAGACGCAGAGGATGTGCTTGAAAGACCCGGTATGTCTCTACGACATCTGTAGACCTTGGCCTATCTGAATCTCGTCAATCAGATATCCGCACTTATTACGTCTTCTTTATTCTCTCCTTCATCGACCCCGAAACTTCCTCACTGGTGAAATCGACTTTTCTTGAACAACAGAGAGACGTATTCCTGTCTATTTTCAAAGGCCTTTCTCAAGATTCATATCTGGTCATTCGGAAAGTCCTTGAAGTGTGCTGGGTCGGGCTGTGGTCTGATCCAAAAGTGAAACGAACCATGAAAATTGGACTTTTCGCTGAAATTACTATTGGACATGTGAGTGATACTTGACCTACCAGGCGAATAATTGATGTTTGGAATAGCTTCTGAAATTATACGAACGCGCCGCCGCTGAAAATGCGGATGGTGATCACATTCCAGCAGATCTTGTGCATCATTTTCTCCTCGCTATCTGTACACGACCTGGACTGGGCATTTGTTTCAGAGACAGAGGATGGTATCCTCGTGATATTGATGCCGATGTTGTCGACGAGCCAAAGAAGAGCGGGAAAATATATAACAAGATCTTGAGCAACATACTAAAGAGCCTCAAGGTTAATGAAGACGCCAGGCAGCAGGAACTTGCGTTAAAAATTCTAGTGGCGTGTCCGGAGTTGGTCGCTGGGTATGCAGCGTCGCTAATGGAAGATCTCTGTTGATGTTCACTATTCTAGATATTGGCCTGCTGTAGCATTGACATTGGAACCCCGTCTATCGTCGAAATGGATAGCTAACATTGCGTTCTTTGGGCTTGTCATATCCCAACCTGTACCAGTTTCATCATTCCTCATCCCCGGAAACAACATTTACCAACCTGATCCACCACCGCTTTCAACAATCCTCGAGAGCATCCTTCCTTCCGTCAGTACCAAGGTGCATTTCTCCAAAGGACTGCAGTCTACGTCCCACCTTGTGCAACATTGTACAGCGCTCGCGCTAGCCAGGTGCTTGACCAAGCTCTCCTGTGTCTTCCGCACATTCCAGGATGTTGAATCTGCACTCGAGGAAGACGAAAGTGGCCAGTGGACGCGTCGACATCGAGAGGTTGAACGAGAGGCTCGGAGAAGGGTACCAGAATTCCAGGTAGTGGTGGCCTTTTCACAAATAAAGGTAGATGCCAAAGAGGTCAAACTAGCTTTGCTTGGGGAGAGCGCTCAGAGATTGCTTTGGTTGTATCATCTGTGTTTCCCTCAAATGGTCGCAGAGGCGAGGTTCGATGTAGGGAAGTTGTTGCAGGGTCTTGTGGATGCGTCCCAGGATACTATAGGGGAAGCTGGGAACGTATGTGGTCTGCATGGCTTGAAGCAGCTGCATGTACTTCGATTATTACAAGAGAGCGACCAATTTACTTGGTCTGGGAAGGTTGGTCAGTATGATTTGATGTCTAATGTTGGCTTCGAATGCTAACTAACTTTCGATTACAGCAAACTCTTCTCACACTTACCTCCATGCTCTTTTGAAGATATTTTGTGCTACCCCCACCAGAGCAGTCCGGAGCACCCTCCGGTCACTGCTTATGAAAACGCTTGCTGAAAGCATACTTTTCCAAGAACACCCGGACGAGGTGGACATGTGGCTCGACTCCCTCCCAACAACCAGTCGCAGCACAGGCTGCGAAGCTCCAGATGGTGCCGCCCTAACCGACGAATCTGACGGTGTTGCCACCTTTCTAGATGACTGCGCGCAGCGATGTATCAAAACACCGTATCGATACTTCGAGGCTCTTCGAGATCTTTTACCCATGGAGAACTCAGCAGTCGATGTGCCGAGTCCGTTGCTTATGACCGTACTTGAACAATTTGCTGCGAAACTAGCAGGAAAATTGCTCACCCCATCGGATGCTCTCGCCATTGCTGGGTTTGTGAGAAGGCTGATGTTCAAGCTGGCGAGCAAGCAGAGAGACTTGACATTTCTGCGTATATTCTCTGGGAAACTGGATGATGCTGCGATGCCAGAAAACTTGTTTTCCAAGTATGCTTGCGTTACCGCTGCGATCCGACGTGAAATGTCGATCATGCACACGTGTTTCAGTCATTTTCAAGGAGTGCGTAGACACTCGGACTCTAGCACGAGTCCAGAGGTCGAAGACTTCCTGACGAAAATCGAAGGAGTACCTTTGCGTATGTACAGCCTGTATATATCACTGCGATGGCAATTGACTACGTTTTTCTAGCTGAAAGCTCAAGTGCACGCATCCACAACGCATACGAACTTGTTGACTGGTTGCGCTTCGTAAATACCACACTTCAGCCCCAGGATATCGTCCGACTTTCGGTCGTGGTCGAACGCTTCCATCCTCCTGCTCTCAAGGATCTATTCGAGAACCTTCACCCCGCGAATTCGTTGATGTGGGAAGGCGGTGATCTAAAGACTGCCTCAAGGCAGCTCCTCCAAGTGTATGTCACCTGCCTTCCCTTGATTCCTGCCTCGTTGTGAATGCTAAATGCTTTACAGGCTTTCCTTTGATTGGATGTTCACGCAAAGCTCTGAAGCTGACATGGCGAACCAGCAATGCCGCGAAATCATGCTGGAGTGTCTGTTTCTCCGATCACCAGCGCGGGTTCAGATTGAACATGCCGTTTGCATCATCGCACATGATATCTGCTCGATCATGGAACGGGAATCTCTTGTGTGCGATCTGCTGCTTTTGCTATCCGCGATCATGCAGAGGGCACTCGGTGAACTCTCAAAGGAAGATGGCGCTCGGCTGAAGGAGTTTGTCCTATTGAGGGCACCATCTATCCATGGCCTGAGCATGTCTAGAGATCTGCCTGATGCCATGCAAGAAGGTAATGTTCTCAATGCGATTTTGCGCTCTTTCGTTAATTGTTTAAGCAGCTCTATGTGCGCTTCTCGATGTGTCTCTTGACCCCAGCAGTGAGGGTGATAGGACAATGGTCTCCTCGATTTGTACGTACTGGACGGAGTGTTTCAAGGCATCGATTCGGTCAGGATCACTGCAGACGGTATGATAACTCCATACATGAGTATTCACGTTGCTAATGTTTCTCCAGGGACGTTCCATCAAGTTATGGCTACGTTATACAGACCCAAACAATCTTCTTAACATCATTGATCAGGCGTGCGATGCCAATAACGTTAACCTTACGCCATCTGTGCTGGAGGTTCTGGAATTTGCCCTCGATACCCTGAGGGGTTCTTTCACATGTGCTAGTTCGAGGATCCCTATTTCGCAGCTCCTCAGGTTATATCGGGCATTGCCTGACTCCGAGGTGCTCGAAGAAATGATTGCTGTTGCAGTGACTTCGCATCTTCCGCCATGCCATGACGGGCGGCATCCACGAGCGAAGACATCGAACTTTTCCTTATCACCTCGATACCTGCCAGCTTCCGGAAGTTCACAATTGGGCGTGCTGCCCTCTGATTTCGTCTCGGGGCTGTTTCAAAAGGCGATTTGGACGGAATCTACGTCACGCATTGTGTCCGGGCTGGTTTATGCACAATCCGGTGTTGCAAAGGAGTTTGTCGCGTGGTTCAACTCGGGAGCTTGGACGACCATTCCGTTTGAGCATCTGTTACCAGCAGTGCATGCTGTTTTTGATTCCCTGGGTGGTGACGCCATCGATTTGTTTCATGATACCGTTACGATTGCCCTCTTTGATCGTATGTTGCCTCAGCGTCGTCACCCTGAGGGCCTGAGACAGTTGTGCATCCGCTGCATCTGCATCCTAATCAAGGCAGATTTAACTCGGAAGCAACAGCTCGCCAGCCTGCTACAGAAGAATATGCAACGCCTTGCTGTCGACCAATTCGCCCTCGAAAGCGTATCCATTGCCTCTCGCTTGCAATCATTTTCCCCGCTGGCCGATCTCGTGACAGATTTATCTGAGCGTGCACTGCAATGGGCTGTGCGCCATTTCTCTGGCCCTGAGGGCGAAGATGAAGAGGACCAATTGATTTTAGCCCAATTAAGTGAGTCGGATTGAATGGCCTTCTCATGTACCTTGGCTAATTCATCTTGGCAGCGAAAATTGCCAAGCAAGGATTAAAGGCAAAAACATACTTCGTAGAGCCTCTATTGACTACTATCATTCAGAATCGACTTGCCGATACTGTTGCTCTCGATATTGGCATTGCCTTACTGCAGTGCTCGCCTCTTAAGGTAATCTTACCTTGTCATCTTGCGTGGCTTCGGGCTCAATATGGATGTTTTCAGCCCGTCGTTGTGAATCGAACTCTGCAGAATATACTTCAACACCCTCAGTTCTTTAAACTATGTGGTTCTGAAGAGTCATCTCGAAGAGATCTTATCATCCGTTTTATCGCTGCCCTATTCCGACTCCACCCCACTAACACATGTCAGCCTTCACATATCATGCCACTCGTGCGCATATACGGCGGAACCATCTCCGCCTCAGATCGAAACCTATTGAACATTTTCCGTTTATTCGAGGTTGAAAGGCTGACGCCTATATCATCTATTCTCGTCAAGTGGTCACCTTCCCCTGGTATATCTATTTCAAGCCAGCTTGATGCAGTACAAAACATGGATCCTATACGCATGTTGAGAACCTGTCATGTGTTCCCGATATGGAGACGTATGTCAGACGAACAGGAGGACGAGAAGGTTGGCCTGGATGAGCAGGTTTATGATCCCTTATTCGTAACTTTGCTCGTTGCCCAAATGCTTACGCATCATCCTCCAACTTCGTCGCTTGAATGGGTGCAGACGTTCCGATCGAACGTTTTTAGTTTGCTTATCCGCTGCTTGTCTGCAAAAGATGAAAAGATTCGTGAAGCCTCGCTTGGTTTGTTGGCAAGGGTGTGGAAATCTGTAGAGGTTCGTGTGTTATCTTATTATTCGCTATTAGGTTGCTCACTCCTTGTCAGCTTTCGGAAATGCAAGAAAAGCAGCACGCGCTGTACATCTTTAACCTCCTGAAGAATCTTATCAAGCCCTCATCCGATGGTCCTCCCTTACGGTTACCTTCGTTTGCATCGTTGATCCTATCTCACGCTCTTCGTGGGGTGTTTTATCCTTCCAATTTTATCTACCCACGCACGGCGCGTTTCCTTCTTCAGCGCCCAGAACTCGACGTGACTGATGTGCCAATGCTATATGGCATGCTTTATGGCAGTTCGGATAACTGGAAGAAAGAGCGTGGATGGATCGTTAGGTTCCTTTCTGACGGCATGATGAGTACAGAAGATTGGAAGGTGCTTAAACGTCGACATACATGGGATCTTCTTTCCAGTCTTGTGCAGAGCTCAGTTCGCGATCAAGCGTTACGACGCGCAGTACTGGAGGTCCGTAGTGTCACACTCTCATCAACCCTTGATTCAAGTTATTTTGCAGGTGCTCGCCAACCTGACTTCCAATGTCCAGGCAACGACTTCTCTCGTTTTGAAGTCATCTCTTCTATCCTGGATCGAGATGCAAGTAAAAATACCACACATCAACGAAGACACTCTTGCCTGGCTAAAGATCCTTGAAAACATTCTGACCACAGCCAATACTGCGAAACTGCAGCGGGCTACGAACGGTCAGTGGCAAGATGCTCTGTGCAGATGCTTGTCGCTGGTTTTACAGAATTGCAATGGTATGGGCCTTGCTTTCGCTCTGGCTTGAAGCTCATTCTCTTGTCCTGCAGCGCCATCGCTCCCCATTCTTCAACAAGCCGCTCGCGTCACGCTACGATTAAGTCTAGCGTCTCAGACCTCAATTTTTCATCTGTCAGATGTTTTCAGGGTGGTAATTGGCATTCTCGAGCAACTGGAGCATTGCATAGATTTCAGCAAGTCTAGTTCGGTCAACGGACCTGCCATCCCTTCTAAGCCGCCGTACCACGGTCATGGGTTGCATATTCAACCACCAGTACCCGATCCCCTGCGTGCGTGGGGTGGTATTGTCGAGGACTTATGGCAGGCGAGTATGGGGCTCGACGAAAATTTTGTGAAATGGGATGCCCTGACAGGCAGGCTACTACATTGGAGAGGTATCGTCGGTGAGGATGGCAGCCCAATGGGTGAATGGGCGAGACTGGAAGCTGTCCGAGTATCTCTGTCATCGATAACCAACTGCGTCCAATCAACGCAGATGGCGTGATAAATTATAGCCTGGAAAATGGTGTGAGATAGGGTGCAGTGGACAAAATATCGAATATCTGTTCTCCCAGTTGATTAGGTGCATGCTGAGGCACCTGGTAAAAGTTAATTACTTGATGTCAGAAGTGATTGAGCTGCATACCAAGTGTCCTGCTCCGTTGATTCGTGTGACAGAGGAAAAACGCCTGCCCGAAGCCGGATCAATCAAGGCATCCTGCACTGCGCGGGGTCTACAGCACCGCATATCTGTCCGTCAAGGATCAAGCTTGTGTTTGTAGGAACTGCGTACATGTATTCATTGTTGTCTCCAAACACAATGTTGACGGGAATGCGTGGGCAAATCTTGTCCAAGTCCTGCACCGGTCTGGTTGCACCGTCTGGTTCTCTGTACATCGTCTGAAAGTGGAGCTCAGTGGGGCTGACAATTCACTGGGGATTTTGGTCGCGTACCACCTCTTCATCACGTGAACATGCTAAGCTGATACCATCGTAGGGCGCTTGCAGGTGACGCGCACCTGGGTGAGTCCGGAGTCCAAATTTCTACGAGGTCATTAGGGTGACAATTTAACAGAATGACAAGAGGATGTACGATATACAAATCCAGGACGCGCGGGTCCCAGCGTTCACATCGCCTTTTTGATTTCAGATCCTGGTACGCGTGTTCTCTGGAAGACCACACATCTCTTCGCTCGTATGCATATTTAATGAGGATACGGCGCAATGGCTCCACAGCCTCCGCAGTTGGACTGAGCATGGGTTCCACGAGGATGACAGAAGAAAAATTGAAGGCCGGTTCAAGGTTCTGCAAGATTGTTCTGGCACAAGACCTGTGAATCGAGAGCGCACAAGTTGTGAAGGATAAAAGGCTAACATAGCAACTCCACCAAGAGAATGGCCTATTCCGACAAGACGCTGGGTTCGGAAGTCAAACATGGGTCCGAACCTTGGTCCAGCAGACATAAATCTATGGACCGCATCTGCATATCTGCGGCACCCGACTTTGCCAGTTCAATTGTTCGTCTGTTATCGCGGAATCAAACTTGGGACTCACAGGTGCGGTAAAAAGGTGCCTGCTGAAGTGCGTCATCGTTGAGAGCAGCAGATACACCATGGTTAGGGCAGTCAATTGCCCATGCGCATTTGATTTTCAACGATTTGGATGAATGAGCTGAAGAACACTGGAAGATACGTTCCAGGGTAGGCTGCCAAGTCTCCTTGTGAAAGCTGGTTGAATGGAGCAAAACAAGTGTGACTGCTTCTTCATCGTTCCAGTGAGCTTCAAATTCCGGTAGCCAGTACTTCTTGGCAGTGATGTACAAGGGATAGTGTTGGTCGGGTTCAAGTAGAGCTTCACATTCCAGCAAGTTCGATGTGGGCGACATGTTGGCACTGTTGTCGCCTGTGAGGCATCTAATCTAATCTAAGAAGTAAAGTAGAACGGTTTCGGGAACTTTCGCGCGCTCGCGTGGTTTGCGCGTATTTCGCGTATTTCGCCAAAGGCCATGTGGTTTTCGCTTACCTCGCTTAACCTCGATTTGGAAACTCGCGTGGTTTTCATGTATATTTCGAGCGGCGACTCAAACAACGTCACCCATTGGGAATGTTGCGCAACAACATTGGTAACTGTATGTGTACATGGCATTAAATAATGTGTTTGAGCAGGGGGACAACAGGATTTGAGTGTTTTGCCTACTGCAATTATTAGTAGTGACTGTATATGTACATAAATGGAACAACATATGATACAATTACAGACAGGGAGATAACAAATGTGGTGACAGGAGATAAGATTCAAATAAAAAAAGGAGACAAAGACAATGTAGACTCAAAAACCAGAGAATGCGATGACAGGAAAATGGGGAAATGGGAGAACAGGAGACAGGAGATGGGAGACTGAGAGAACAGAGACGGGAGACGGGAGATGGGAGATGGGAGACGGGAGACGGGAGACAGGAGACAGGAGACAGGAGACAGGAGACAGGAGACAGGAGACAGGAGACAGGAGACAGGAGACAGGAGACAGGAGACAGGAGACAGGAGACAGGAGACAGGAGACAGGAGACAGGAGACAGGAGACAGGAGACGGGAGACGGGAGATGGGAGACAGGAGACAGGAGACGGGAGACAGGAGACAGGAGACAGGAGACGGGAGACGGGAGACAGGAGACAGGAGTAGGAAGTAGGGAGTAGGGAGTAGGGAGTAGGGATTAGCATGGGTATACCCCATGGTAACATTTTTTCCAATCACATATATTACCATTTGAAGGCACATGTACAACTTCAAAATTTTATACTGATCCATCACTCCTATGGTAATCAATTTGGAGGTATATTCCCAGGGGTACAGGGGTCTTCAGATCCAAACCCCTACCCCTACCCTCAAGGGTTTCCCATACCCCTGCTGATCCCTAGATGGGAAGCAGGGAAAAATGGGAAAACAAATACATTCAATGATACTGTTACATATTTTGTATTTTTATATTGGTCAAAATCCTGCTCAAAGAACATAGCACTGACTGATTGTATGTAGTACTATGTACTTTTATGTGGTGTGATAGATTGTACTTTGAGTTTTTTTGAAAAGCTGCTCATAAATATATTTCAAAATCATTCAAAATGCACAATTTATTAGGATGCAGCCTGAGGCCAGGAAGCCAAAGGAGGGCGTAGCCCTCCTTGGCTTCCTGTGACGAAGGAACAACACTCATTTTTCTCCCCTGAAGGAGCGCGTAGCGCTCCTTCGATTTGTGCCGAAGGCACAACGGGCGTGAGCTCGTCTAAGAAGTAAAGTACAACGGTTTTCGGAAACGTTCGCGCGCTCGCGTGGCTTTCGCGTATTTCGCGTATTTCGCTTACCTCGCTTAAACCTGTTTTTGGAAATCTCGCGTGGTTTTCTCGCGTGCGCCCGCTAAGACTAAGACTAAGACTATCTAAGAAAAAGTGTGAAAGAAAAATCTGAGAGAAATTTTTACAAGTCCGAAAATACTGCCAAATGCGATATAGTGGACAGTATTACTCACGCCTACTGCGCCGCGGGAATGCAACGGACAAACAACAGACTTTTCCTACTATATGGGAAAGGCATCGAGAATAACAAAAGCAATAATAGAAATTTGATTACACTTTTGGTTACACAAATCATTACACAACTTGGCTGCTGCTTTTGAATAGAATTCTCGAGTTAAACTGCCTTTCCCTGCAGCCAAGTGTAATAAAGTGTGATACACTTTTTGTGGTATTATTTCTTATCAACAATGATAGAAACTTATTCATCAGTTCAGGCAAATTTTTGCACTCGCTAAACAACTGTTTGAATTTAACAACCATGGATGGATATATACCTATTCTGTGAGTTGTTTGCTATGTGCAATGTGCATGATGCTCATATTTTGCACATTAGAAATCCAGAACAAATCACGCCTGAACGTGATCGACACTCCCAACGCGAGCATGACAGGCTCAATCGACTTCAAATGACTTCTCCTACCAGGCGCAATCGTCGTCGTGCTGCCCATGATAATCAGGACAGGCCTCTGCCTCCTGCACCACAGCCAAATTTCATGCCGGCTAATGTGCCACAAGCAGGACCCGTTCCACGACCTTTTGCTTGGCAACCTCCCCCTCACTTTCCATATGAGCCACTACCAGTCGGGCAATATCCTGGCTTGCCACGAAATGCAATTGCACACGTGCAGCGTGCTCATCATGTTCCTCCAATTGATTACAATGCACGCTTGAATGAGCGAGTGAATGCTGCTCAAAATGACAGACGCCGTCAACGTGCTCATCGTCGGCGACAAGACAGAGATGAGATAAGACAGCAGGTGCAAGAAGTGCTCATGGCAGCTGGGATGCAGCCTCCACAGGCGCCTCACATTCCTGATGATGAACCTGTTCAACCTGCTCCTCCTGCTCCCCCTGTATATGGCGCTGTTCATTATGAGGGCGCAGTTGGTCCACATAACATTGACAATCCCCTCCGCTACTTTGCATGTGATCCTGCCCCACCTTTACATGCACCACTTGAACCTGATCATGATCAATTTAATGTTCAGTTTCGACATCATTTCCAAGAACAGCAAATGGAAAATGAGCGCATTAGAAATGATCTGCTGCAGAGACAAGCGGAGGAGGCTTTTCGTCAACAGCAGATCCAGCTACAATTACAGCAGTGGGAAGCTGAACAACAGCAAATTCAGTTGCAATTGCAGCAGCAGGAAGCTGAGCGGGCTGATAGACAGACTCAGGATATTCAGCGAGCAGGTCAACAGGTAGAAGAGGAACAACATCGCCAGGAGCAGAGGGATCACGAGCAACAGGAGCGTCTTGAAGAGGCATTGCGCGAATATGATAATCCTGCTTCTCAGCAGCAGCATGAAGACGACGAGGAAAGAAGAAGAACTCAGGAGCAAGAACGTCGCCGGCAGCGCGATGCAGAGGATGATGAAAATATCAACCAGGCGCCGGTCCGAAATATCCCTATCCCAGATGGAGCTCGACCATACACAGAGCCCATTGATCGTCACACTCTTGGTCCTCTTAATGTGGAGTGCCCCAACTGCCATGCCATGCATTTTGCATGTGAGAGACTCACCAAATCATCCGCACGAAACCCACGCTTTGGTACATGCTGCTTGGAGGGAAAAGTCGACCTTCCTCCCTTTCCAGCATGGCCACATGAGCTGCAACAGGCATATGGAGACAGAACATTTGTGTCCAAGATTCGCCAGTACAACAGTGCTCTTGCATTCACATCTGTAGGCGTCACCATCGAGGATAGGGCCCTTCAAGGCTCTGGCCCAAATGCTTTTCGTATACACAGTTCTCTTCACCACCTTATGGGCAGCCTGATTGCCCCTGAAGGTACTCGGCCTTCATATGCTCAAATCTACATTTATGATCCTGAAGATGCAACCAGTTGATTGCTGAGCAGCTCCAGTACAACCAAGAAGAGCTTCAGCAGGTGGTGGATAGAGGAGTTCCTTCTCTCAATGAAGAGCAGAGGGCGGTCTTTGATACGGTGGTCGATGATGCAATGCATCGGGATGAGCGCAGACCAGGACATTCATACTTTGTCCACAGTGCAGGTGGATGTGGCAAGACATATCTCTGCAAGCTCATCGCTTCAAAACTCCGTGCTGAAGGCAAGATCGTCCTATGTGTGGCTTCCTCCGGAATCGCTTCTCTCCTCCTGCCAGGTGGACGTACAGCTCATTCGCGATTCAAGATCCCTATCCCTATTCATGAAGACAGCTCTTGCAACATAAAGAAAGGAGACATTCTTCATGAGCTTCTCAAGGCCACTTCCCTAATCATCTGTGATGAAATTCCAATGTTACACCGCCACATCCTGGAATGCCTTGACCGCACATTACGTGATCTTCTGAATGTTGATGCTGATTTTGGAGGAATAACCATGCTCTTTGGAGGAGACTTCAGACAGACCCTGCCGGTGGTGCCTCATGGATCCAGGGAGCAGATAGTGGGCACTACCTTTTGCAGATCTCGCATTTGGTCAAGGCTTCATATATTCCATCTCAAGAGAAATATGCGTCTTGGTCAAGATCCCACTTCTGATGATTTTGCAAGGTGGCTTCTTGAGATTGGAGCTGGTAGGGGCACAAATGAAGATGGAACTGTGACCCTTCCTGCCCGCATGCGGTGTCCCAACAATGACCTCCAGTCTCTCATCAATGCCCTATACTCAAGAATTCTGCTCCCTGATCGTCCTCCCTTAAACGATTCATACTTCCTGGATCGCACCATTCTTTCTGCAAAGAACACTGATGTGGATGAAATCAATGCCACTATCCTCGAATCATTCCCTGGAGAAAAAGCAGTCTTCACCAGTGCAGACTCAGTCACGGAGAGAGAATACGATTACATTCCCCCAGAGTTCCTTCATACCCTCGCCCCATCAGGCTTCCCTTTGCACACATTGGAGGTCAAAGCAGGTGTTCCTCTAATGCTTTTGCGCAATTTGAACCCCTTGCAGGGACTCTATAATGGAACTCGCATGATACTCCTGTCTTGGACCACCCGTGTCCTTAGGTGCCGTGTTCTTAGGGATGGAGACGATGAAGATCAGCAGGTCGATGAGAACACAGTCCTAATCCCTCGCATCACTATGGAATCCAGCTCTGAAGAGAACCCAATCCCCCTCAAGCGTCGCCAGTTTCCTGTTCGTCTTGCATTCGCTATGACAATCAACAAGGCGCAAGGTCAAAGCGTCAAGTGGGTTGGCCTTAATTTATGGACTCCTGTATTCAGCCATGGACAACTCTATGTGGCTTTATCTCGCTGCACCCACCCAGACAGGGTGTTTGCTATCTTTCCGGAGCATGAAGAAGGCTCAAATACAACCAATGTAGTATATACAGAAGTGCTTAGAGGACTCACAGATCGTATCAACGATTGATGTACTTATATATATAGAACTGACTGATCTTATGTACTATGTACTTTTAGTTTTCTTGAAATGCTGCTCATAAATGTACCTCTTTTCGAAATCCACTATCAAGGCGTGATCTTATTCAAAATGCACGATTTATTAGGATGCAGCCTGAGGCCAGGAAGCCAAAGGAGGGCGTAGCCCTCCTTGGCTTCCTGTGACGAAGGAACAACACTCATTTTCCTCCACTGAAGGAGCGCGTAGCGCTCCTTCGATTTGTGCCGAAGGCACAACGGGCGTGAGCTCGTCTAAGAAGTAAAGTACGACGGTTTTCGGAAACGTTCGCGCGCCTCGCGTGGCTTTCGCGTATTTCGCGTATTTCGCTTACCTCGCTTAAACCTGTTTTTGGAAATCTCGCGTGGTTTTCTCGCGTGGCTTTCGAGCGCCGACTCACTTGCCCATTAGAGCAGCGCACTACGCAATACAAGTATTTTCCTTATGTAATGTAATTGTTTATGTTACTGCATACAGTAAATAATAAAATTGAAAATGGAACAACATGATATAATTTTGCAGACAGGGGGACAACAATATATGTGGTGACAGGAAATGAATGAGAAAAGGTTGTGAAAAAATAAATAAAAAATAGAGAAAGTAGAGACTTGACAACTGGAGAACAGGAGATAGTGAGGAGACAGGAAAATTGGGAATGGGAAACAGGGAGAAGGGGAGGAGATAGGAGAACAGAAGATGGGGAGGATGGGAAAATGGGAACAGGGAAACAGGGAGATCGGGAGGATGGGAGATGGGAACAGAGAGATCAGGAGGTTGGGAGATGGGAAACGAGAGATTGGGAAGATGGGAGATGGGAGATGGGAGACGGGAGACAGGAGACAGGAGACGGGAGACAGGAGAAGGGAGACGGGAGATGGGAGACGGGAGACGGGAGACGGGAGACGGGAGACGGGAGACGGGAGACGGGAGACGGAGACGGGAGACGGGAGACGGGAGACGGGAGACGGAGAGGAGACGGAGACGGGAGACGGGAGACGGGGAGACGGAGACGGGAGACGGAGACGGAGACGGGAGACGGGAGACGGGAGATGGGAGACAGGAGACAGGAGACGGGAGACAGGAGACAGGAGACAGGAGACAGGAGACAGGAGTAGGAAGTAGGGAGTAGGGAGTAGGGAGTAGGGATTAGCATGGGTATACCCCATGGTAACATTTTTTCCAATCACATATATTACCATTTGAAGGCACATGTACAACTTCAAATTTTATACTGATCCATCACTCCTATGGTAATCAATTTGGAGGTATATTCCCAGGGTACAGGGGTCTTCAGATCCAAACCCCTACCCCTACCCTCAAGGGTTTCCCATACCCCTGCTGATCCCTAGATGGGAAGCAGGGAAAAATGGGAAAACAAATACATTCAATGATACTGTTACATATTTTGTATTTTTATATTGGTCAAAATCCTGCTCAAAGAACATAGCACTGACTGATTGTATGTAGTACTATGTACTTTTATGTGGTGTGATAGATTGTACTTTGAGTTTTTTGAAAAGCTGCTCATAAATATATTTCAAAATCATTCAAAATGCACAATTTATTAGGATGCAGCCTGAGGCCAGGAAGCCAAAGGAGGGCGTAGCCCTCCTTGGCTTCCTGTGACGAAGGAACAACACTCATTTTTCTCCCCTGAAGGAGCGCGTAGCGCTCCTTCGATTTGTGCCGAAGGCACAACGGGCGTGAGCTCATTGAGGAGGTGACGAGAGTGATGGTGAACCACGTGGTGCCGTATTAATAGTAAATCTTGAAGCTTCTCAGCATGTTCACAGGGGCACATTGTCCTCGGTTTCGGTCGTCAATCAGCGTAACCAAATGCGAGGACAATTGAGGTTTTCTCCAATCCTTCCAATTACAAGTTTTCCTGGAGACTTGGGGAAGAGCAAGCTGGTGACCTCGTGGCCGCTAGTAACAGTGATGCAACGATGATATCTTCTCGCCGGGTACTAGTCGCGTCTTGAAATGAAACGAACATATCATTATATTATGATAAACCATCATATCCTTTCTTACCCGGCCCGTCAGCTTGTGCCACATTCGTGACTGAAAGCAGCTCTTGGGGGGTTTGCCCGTCGTACCGCGGCAGACGTTCACAGTACACTTGGCTTTTTTCTCAGCCTAACTCGAGGCCTAGGCTGTCAACCTCAGGAAATTAATTAGCACGTGATCGGGTCGTGGTGTCCTAATTCGATATATATAAACGCGTCTTTGCATTCGACTAACCTCGACCCTGTTCAAAAATTCCCTCTTTGTCTTGAGGATTTTTCGACGTTTGCTAGCCCGATGGTCAGTGTATCTTTTTTTGGTAGCTTTATCATAGAAGTTCTATCTTGCTCACTCAGTTTTGATTTTAGTTCGTGGTGCGTGCTGGTTGAGACTTATTTGAATGTAGCTCCGCCAACGGGTCTTACAGTTTTCTGGCGGAAATTCTGGATCGGCCCTGCCTCCGAGTGCAACAGCTACCACGAGCAAGGCAGGCAAGGTAACATCGCGGAAACCTGCTGCCCGTCAGCCTTCCAAGCAACCTCCGCTTGCATCCGGTGTGGCCTCGACCATTCGCAAGACTTCAACATCGACAAAACCAGCTCCGTTTACGTTCAGGACTAATGTAACGAACTACACTATTGTGAAAATTAATTTGTTAACTGATACTGTAAATTTCTTAGCTCTCTTCGAGGACTGATAGGTCGAGCTCCGGAACGACCCTCTCACCAAAAGCAGAGAAGTCGGCCAACACCGAGGCGCCCCTTGTGGTATGTACGGGTTGGACCTTGAGAATTTATGCAACTTAATATCTTGACAGGCAAAGGAAGATAACATTAAACCTCAAGTAGAACCCGCAGAAGCAATCAACGAGCCTATTTATGACCTTGACAAAGTGAAAGCTGCCAAAGTTTGTTCTTCCCATACCTGTCGGCTTTCTGCTTCTCATCGATGCAGGTGGAGTTGAAGCACCTCCGGAGTTTGACAGTAGACGCGTCAGACCTCAGTAAGGACCACGAACTACAGGCCGCGCCTCTCATTACAAGAGAAGCGTATATCACTGCTGGATACAAGAAACATTCCACACCATATGGAGTGATGGGTCAAGTGTTGTCAATATAGTAGGTCGTTTCTCTCTTTCTGTGTCCCTAATATTCATGTTCGGTGCCAAGTTCGAAATCGAGTGCCTACGTCCCTGTAGATCCTAGACTCTATGTCAACACAGTGAGTCTTTCTGAACATTTCGCCTGTGTATCTCACGAGCTCTCCAGAATACGCCATTCACCGCTGTAGTGTGCGGAGTGCAAGGCTCGGGAAAATCACATACAGTTTCGGTCCTCCTTGAAAACATGCTCATTCCGAAACTCCAGGAGATAGGTTCCCTGCAGCAGTCTCTAGCAGGACTAGTCCTCCACTTTGGGGAAGGTGGTGTCGGTTCTCTTCCGAGCGAGGCTGCATGGGTCGGTGTTCCGTCAACGGAGGGTGTAAGAACGCCGAAAGTGCGAGTCTTCGTGTCGAAGTCTTCTCTCAATACTATGAAGAGCGTTTACGCCCCTCTTGGAAAGAATGTTGAAGTGGTTCCCTTATTATTCAATGAAACAGAGTTAGATGCACAAGCCTTTCTATCTATGATGGCTGTCGGGTCGTCAGATTCCGCGCCACTCTACATCCAGATCGTTTTGGTGAGTCATAAATGACAGTCTATCCAGGGTGTGTTGTAGTCTGAACGCTTCTTCCCAGAGCATTCTCCGAGATTTGGGAGAGTCATTCTCGTACAAACTATTCATGGACCGACTTGATGACGAGAAAAGATCGTTCAACCCCGCGCAAGTTGCCGGTCTTGAGCAGCGTTTAGCCCTCTTGAATTCGTTCATGGTGTCCAATGGTCCACAGCCAGCCGCTTTTGGTTCAAAGACGTACGCCAATATCAGTGGACCAAGGTCAAATGTTCTTGCTCCCAAATCGACCCCGCGTCGTTTCGCTGCAGGACAATTGACCATTGTTGATCTATCGGATCCATTCATTGACACAGGCTCTGCGTGCGGTTTGTTCGAGATCGTCACGAGGCTATTCGTGAGGGCTGAGGTTGAAACTGGAAAGGTTCTTGTTGTCGATGAAGCCCACAAGGTATTCCGCTCGATATCTCTTTAAAGTTGTGCCGTTCTAACGTACTATAGTACTTGTTCACAAACAGAGGTGTTTCAGGGCTAACCAAGGCCATTTTGACCCTCACGAGAGAGCAGAGACATTTAGGGATGCGTGTCATCATTTCTACTCAAGGTAACTCCAGCTCTCGGTCGGACAAGGCGGTGCTTATACAAAAACACAGAGCCAACTGTGGTACCACCTGTCTTGTTAGACTTGTGTACTGTCGCTATTATGCATCGGTTTTCTTCTCCGGCGTGGTGGGACCATCTCGCACGGCACATCTCTGCTGACGTGTCTGTAGATGCAGCATTTGACACGGTTGTCAAGCTCCAGGTACGTCAGATGTTTAAACAGAAGGCTTTGCTAATATATTGCAAACGTCCAGACTGGTGAGGCGATTGTTCTTGCGCCATCGGGGCTTGGTGTGTTCCCCCAGGATGAAGAGATTCCCAGCCCGAAGGTGATACCCCAGCTGTCTTGAAGATGAGCCAATTTGGAAGACGTTACATTATCATGAAGACACGTGCTCGTGTCACGAAAGACGGAGGGACTTCGGTTCTTGTTGTTCCTCGTCAAGAAGAAAGCGAGGACTCCGAGGAGTCAGAGAGCGAAGAGGAAGCATCTGAACGCGAGGAATCTGAGGATGAGGAATCTGAATAAGTTAATCACAATCTTACCTACTATTATTAATAACCACAATATTTGCTGATTCTCATGATACTCACTTCATTATAGTCTAGTTCATAAGAGGATTTTCGTTGCGAGATTGTTTACATCTATTTACTAAAGCCTTGTAAATTCAACAAGAACAAACCCTGAATACTGCCGTGCGTCACTCGCCACCAAAGCGAATTTTCCTATCATTCATTGTCTAGTACTCCCTTTACATTATCTCTGTTTGCCTTTGTTCTTTATGTCATGGCCGCCAATGTCAGAGTGCGGCGTCCAGCTACTCCACCACCCGGTCTTCCACATGTCGCTCCTTCGTCTCATAAATATCCACCAATACGACAAGACCACTTGAGCGCAGATGAACGACGTGAAGCAGCTTCCAAGGGTATGGACCTGGGCGAAGAAGTCATTCACCAGGTGGTCTCAACATCACATCTGGGGAATGGAAACTGCTGGCGGTTGTCCTTCTAATTGCACTTGGCGTCAGGATGTTTCGAATATCGAAACCAGATAGTGTGGTGTGAGTGTACCAGATGTTCACTCTACTCATCTGACATATCCGTCAGTTTCGACGAGGTTCACTTTGGTAAATTTGCAGCGCGCTATATCAAAACGCGGTATTTCGTCGATGTGCACCCTCCACTTGCAAAGTTGTTGATCACTGCGGCAGCCTTCATATCTGGTTTCAACGGAGATTTTGACTTCAAGGAGATTGGGAAGTGAGTATGTCTCAAACGGCATCTTTCTATCGTTGAGCATCCATTGACTAGGGTATTCGAAAATGCACCATACGTGGCCATGCGAATGGTACCCGCTACGTTCGGAGTCGCAACTATCCCAATCGCATATCTCACTTTACGAGCTCTTGATTGTCGCGCAACCACTGCACTACTAGCATCAATATTTCTGACATTCGAGAACGGATTGGTCACACAATCTCGCCATATCCTACTGGATTCTCCCCTCGTATTTTTCACGGCCCTCGCCGTCTTCTTTTTTGTCGGGTTTTCGAATGAGGACAAGAAAGAGCCATTTACCAACCAGTGGTGGACATGGCTCGCTTTGACTGGTCTGTCCCTGGGCGCTGTCGTATCCTGCAAATGGGTCGGTCTCTTCACAATTGCGACGGTTGGTGTGTGCACTATGTTGCAACTGTGGCTTCTCTTGGGCGATCTTCGTGTTAGTCCAAGGATGTGGGCGAGGCATTTCTTCGCGCGGGCTGTTTGTCTTATCTTGATACCCGTCCTTTTCTACATGACCATGTTCCAGCTGCATTTCATTATTCTTGGAAGCTCAGGAGAGGGTGACGCGTTTATGAGCTCAGAATTCAGGCAGACACTGGGGCTGGGGATGGAGGACACGTATGCAGGTCCGTATATTGCGGCCATGCACATGGATGTGCTCATTTCATATTATCATAGATGTTGCCCTTGGTTCGGATATCACAATCCGACATCTGAACACACAAGGCGGTTATCTGCACTCTCATTCTCACAACTATCCTGGAGGAAGTGGACGTACGTATGACTCCCGTTTTATCTCATCTCTCATTAAATAGCTGGACAGAGCAACAAGTCACACTCTACCCGCATAGGGATGATAATAATCTCTGGCGAGTACTTAACGCAACAGTCAATAATTATGAACAGTACGACTACGAACACAAGCCTATCGTGTATATTGACCACGGCTCCCACATCAAGCTAAGGCATCTCGTGACCGACAGGGGGCTCCATTCACACGAAGTCCGCCCGCCTGTCTCGGATGTTGACTTCCAGAACGAGGTTTCAGCGTACGGCATGCCTGGCTTTATCGGCGACATCAACGATGATTGGGTTGTTGAGATTGAAAAGGGCGACAGTAGTGATAAGGAGTCGAGCAAGCGCTTGAGGACGTTAAGAACGCATTTCAAGCTCAGGCACTTGAATACAGGCTGCTACCTCTTCTCGCACAAAGTGAAACTCCCTGAGTGGGGCTTCGATCAGCAGGAGGTCACATGCAACAAGAACGCTGTCAAGGAAAACTCGCTATGGTACGTCGAGACTGCTACAAAGCATCCACAATGTAAGGTCTCTGTATCTTGTAATCGGGCGTATTCTCAGAACCACCTTTTCATAGTATCGGCTGATGCTCCAAAGGTCAATTACAAGATTCCCGGATTCTTGTCCAAATTCTGGGAGTTGCAGCAGGTCATGTGGACAACGAATGCTGGATTGACCGACCGTCACATGTATGACTCTCGACCTTTGACCTGGCCTCGTCTTCGCCGTGGTATTGTGAGTTGTACGATTGCACTTGTGATTCATATCTGATTAGTTGTATACCAGAATTTCTGGGTCAAGGATCATCGCCAGATCTACCTAATCGGTAATCCATTTGTTTGGTGGTCAAGCACGGCTTCAGTCATTACATACATGATCGTCAGAGGCTTCCTCCTACTTCGCGCGAAGAGAGGATACCGTGATTTTGACAACAGTGAGGATTAGTGCACTTCGGTCTCGTGTCATTCTGATCCGGGGAATCTGTTTTAGCCAAGGTTGTCAAGTATGATTCCCTCTGCGGTTTTCTCTTCGTCGGGTACTGCATGCATTACTTCCCCTTCTTCCTCATGGGCCGTCAGCTCTTCCTTCACCACTACTTTCCTGCACTGTACTTTGCAATCCTGCTTAATTGCGCTGTTTTCGACCTCGCCACATCGACTCTACGACCAAAGATTCGATTACAGATTGCTGCCGTCCTCATGATCATAGCGATCATTACGTACTCAAAGTTTAGTTCCTTGGCGTATGGCAATCCTTGGACAAAACAGAAGTGCTCCAACGCACAATGGGTGAAGACGTGGGACTTTGCCTGGTGAGTCTTGGATGTTGCATCAGGAGTTTGGGTTTTGATGAGCATTTGTTAGTAATGAGTTTTTCGACGATGTGAGTTTTATGTAATTCAAGGAGCACTTTAGCTAAACGCCGAACAGTACTCTCAGTATTCAGGTGTCACTGTTCCTACTCTGAACCGGTCCACACCGATGGCAACCATTGGCGGTGAGCCCGGCGGGCGCGCGGCTATTGTGGTCGAGGACAAGCTCGGGCAAGATGGGGTCGTGCCGCCTGAAGACGAGCAGAGCACCGCCGTCCCTATTGGTGTGCCGGAGCCCGGGCGGGATGTATTTGCGAAGGACGAACAGAAGGAAATCAAGAGCCAGATGAGGATATCACAAGATGTGCCGGTTAATAATGTGGATGAGAAGGAGATTAGCGCGGCGACATTTGAACCGACCGGTGCAGCACCCGAAGAGAAAAAAGAAGAGGTCAAGTTGCAAGCGGGCGGCATGAGTGCTACCGGTGGGTCAGAGGGTCAGGCGCGTCCTGAAGTCATCGGCATCCTGGAAAAAGAGATCGAGGTGGAGCTGGGTGAGAATGTTGAGGATCATCGGAAATCTCACGGGCCTCTTGACCATGAGGAGGCCATTGCAGATCAAGTGGCGCATGAGTTGTATCCTGAGGCCAGGGACGTTGAGTAAATTATTTAATTTGTTGCTATAGATGTGTTGAGTGGTGTTTCCTGAGCAGACCTGATCATATACGAACTAGTACTAGCACATGACATTATGCCTATCCCCCATTCATTGATGGTACTGTATACATGTCACAAGGCGAGCTTCAAGTGGCGGCCGGGCGTCTTCAAGGGAATCTGAGAGCGACTATTGGGAGATCGATGTATGTCTTTTTGGCGCCTACCTGGTTCATCATGATTATACGGGCAGGATCAAATCTATCGTGGCTGATTATGATCTATCATATGCTTGTGCATCCCCTCTGTGAAGGCCATGCTAATTTGCCGGTCAACCAGACGCCATACCCTCATTCGCAAAACCCTAGTTTCGGTGTGGTGCGGCAGTGATGCGGCAAAGGGTCGAGCCCCTCACGTCCATAAAAAGCACCTCAGGATTTCAAACTCAATCCTACTGTCTCCAGAGTCCACAAAGTATGGCCGCTGTTCAGGTTCCTCCTCAAAATATCTTCAGACACCATCGTCCTGACTATGAAAGCCCAAGCAAGGGTGAAGCGAATGGTCTTCTGAACGACCGTGAAGAAGATTTCCATTGCCCTTCGGCTATTGCCAATAGCACGACTCATCATACGCGTCGTACTGTCACCTCACCACCCACACGCCGTGCAAGATCACTATCATTATCTGACACTGGTCCCTATGACTCATCCCATGAAGACATAAATGCACCTGCAATTGCTCCTCCCATAGTCCGGAGTTTGTCTCGTTATGTGCATTCTGCGAAAGCACAACGCAAGCCCTACGAGAGGCGTGACCCCAGCACATCACAGCGCCGCTACGCTGCAAGCCAACTTTCCCCCGTTGATTCTAGAACTTTACCGGACATTCAGAAGGTACGTTAAGCGGTGCATGCCCGCAGCTTTTTTATAATCAAGCAGCATGCCAGGGCAAGGTTTTACTCGAAAGTCGATTGCAACACCTGTCTTCTGAAGAAATTTCGCAAGCCGTCATCACGAAACACGCCGATATTGAATGGAGGCGCATGCGTGCTCTGACAACAGCTTGGGAAATCCAAGCTATCGAAGAATACAAAAGATTTCTTTCGATGGTTCTTGAAGACGACGGTAGCACATATGCCAGTGCTGCATCAGAACCTTGGGACACCTCGCTCCAAGAGCTCGCTAAAGGGAATGTGGGTGAACTCGATGAGCGCCTCCACTTTTGCATGTCCACATACAACCCTGACATAACGTCACTCGCTGTTGGAGAAAAACAGCTTGATCTTGTCGACAGCATGGCTCATTCCCTCGTTAGCGATTGCGTCAATGGAGATCGCTTACCAGACTTCACGAGTTTGGATGACTCAGAAGATCAATGTGGCAGCGGGTGTGAATCCGAGTCCATAAACACTAGCAGAATGTCGCAAGATTCTGTCAAGTCTGGTGAAACACCTGATGTAATTATCGTATCGATCGCCGTTACTTATAATACTGATCTTGCATAACAGGCTGAGCAGTAAAGCACAGGTTGTACCATATTATGATGCCTTCTGATCGTCAATATACTTTTCATTGGACGTTTTCCTCGTAGATCTGTTTTTAAGTCGATCATTATTCACATCATGTGTTTGCAACTCTATCTCGCCTGGATGCTGACTCGGATATCTGTATGATCTATGGTATATGTCCCCCAGAAATGATAAGCCACCCTCGTTCTATTTTATGGTGATGCGAGAGTCTTCAATGCTTCCTGAATTTCCGCCTCCTCCTTCGCCCATGATGGAACAGGGATCCTGTACGTATCCCCGACCCGGGCATATGAGATATCGCCCACACGCGCGACAGGCTTGAACCTTGTGAGGTCGACGGCGCTTCTGCTTGTAAGCATGTCTTTGCGCACATGGAAGTACTTGACGTGCGCGAGGATGAGCGTGCTGTTGTGCTCGCCTGTGACTGGGTGAGTGATATCGATCGATTTGTACAGCTATTGAGAGGCGACGATGTCAGCGGGCGAACGGGCTAGGCGTGAAATGAAATTACCTCGCATTCCATGCTAAAAGCGCTTTCCTTGACGCGCGAGGCTCTTATTTGCACCTGAACGCGTCGCTGTTAGCGCATATATCGAATGATGAAGGTGCACGCGTACGCATTTCTCCTTTGTCAGACCGCTGAGAGCCCACTCGTCGAACTCGGGAGGAGCGTCTACAGCAGTTGCATTTGCATTCTCGACGAATGCCTCGCTGATGACGTTCACAGAGAATCCTTGGCCGTTCTTCAGGTTCGTGGTAGTGTCTTTGAGGCTGCCTGTAGCATTGTGGTTGATCGCGAATGAGATGACAGGCGGGTAGTTCGTGACCTATGGGAAGATGTTAGTACACCATTAGAGGGATGCATTGTTTGTCGCATTGCTCACTGTGTTGAACCAACTGGTGGATGCAAGTCAGGTAAGCATGCAGAATGTGTCAGATTATGGAGGCGTGTCTTACCTGAAGGGTGCCAAGTTCTCTACCCCATCCTCGCTGATCGTGGATATGAGTGACATGGGGCGCGGTAAAACGCCTGAATTCAAGAGCTTGTTGAGATTGCTGTCGATCACGGTCACGACCGCGGCTGATAAACATGTGCAGGAGTACGTACGTCTTGTCCATTTCTGCTGTGCTGTAGACGTTCCAGCCTGCAGATTCGCCTGCAAGCCAGTCTTTTCCGGCAGGAGTGGCATCGACTCTCTGGCCATATGTCCAGGATGGATTGGGTGATTGGGTGGTGGTGGAGTAGGAGGTGGTATCGAATGGAGGGATGTACATTGTTGGTGGATTAGCTGGATGAAGACAGCAAGACTGACCCTGTTTTTATAGTTACATGGTCGCAAATATCGAGGCCAGTCTTCATGCGTATGAGGTCGAAGCGCTGATAACGGATGATGCTGACTGCTTGGCTTACAATACTATCTCATAAGGACGCAAGTTGGGGATCGGACGACTCGGCGCTCGTGGATGATAGATGAACGCATAGAACCGTGTCGAGTCCGTGATCGCATTACAGACTCAGTGCTAGATATATGTCAGAACTTACAAATGGATCAGGTGCTTCTACTAATAAGAGGTGATAGACCGGTCCACACCAGGGTTAGAAGCAGTCAAACAATGACACAAGGGCAGGCATTATTATCTATAGCGTTGAACAAGTCAGTTTCTATATAAGGAACAAGGACCATGGTACCCGACACGTTCACGTTCAAGTGAACTTCGTCGACTGTCGCTGACTTTCACACCCTTTAGGTTCACTGAACGGACACCACGGTCAGTGACTGGCAGAACACTGGGTGTGGGACTAGCCTGGGATGGTTTGGTGTGAAGTCGGTGCCCAATTATGGGACTTTGGGAGTCTGCCTAGGAAACAAGGGGGACGGTGGGGCGGCCTGGGACCAGATTGCAAAACCACGGTCTCCGGGAATCGCATACTTGTTGATCCCGAAGTGAACGTACTTTCCAAGGATGTCGTACGCTGGTTGTATCGAACGTTTTTCCAAGAATTATGCCCCGATTTAGTAAGTATGTACTGCACCTGGAGAGATGATGCGATATTTAAATTAGTCACGTGACACAAATTGGGTGATATCGGACGCCGAGGGAGAGATTATAATCAATCTCAAAGTCGTTTCACTCCATCGGTAGCTTATAAGGTACCTTTTCGCTCCCATTCTAAAGGCTGTTCTGACGCTCTTTCCATCTTCTTTCAGATCTACCATTATCGCACTCTCTCGTCGATTCATCATGGGTGTCCTCGATATCGTTCCCGTTAGTACAGTCAACTTGAATCATCGGGCAAGCTGATCCACTGACGTACTCGCAGGCTGGTGTCCTAACTGGAGATAACGTTCGCAAGTTGTTCGACTACGCAAAGGAGAACAAGGTACGTCGCTCTCGACTTACTGTATCCTATTTTCTTAATGAAGCGCCTTGCGATTCTACTTCAATAGTTTGCCATTCCTGTGAGTGCCTTTCCTATCGGAAGTAAATATCCTGTTGAAACGACGATCTCTTCACCAGGCTATAGTGAGTGACGAAATCAACCACAGTCTCCTGGCCTGACTCCATCAAGAACGTCACTTCTTCATCCACCGCTAACGCCGTCTTGGAAGCCGCAAGGTCAGCAAATGAGTCTTAGCGATTCACAAAATGTTCACATCCAGCTCCGCAGAGACATCAAGGCTCCAATCATCCTCCAGGTCTCTCAGGGTGGAAGTGCCTACTTCGCCGGGAAAGGTCTATCAAATGACAACCAGCAAGCTTCCATTCTGGGAGCTATCGCTGCTGCCCACCACATTCGCACAGTTGCGAAGGCCTATGGCGTGTGAGTCTTACCTTTGCCTGGGATCTATGTTATTTTGATCCACGATGGATATCAGGCCTGTCGTTCTTCACAGCGACCACTGTGCCCATAAGCTCCTTCAATGGTTTGATGGCATGCTTGCTGCCGATGAGGCTTATTTCAAGGAGCACCAAGAGCCCCTTTTCTCTTCACACATGCTTGACCTGTCCGAAGAGCCAAAAGAAGAGAACATCGCAACTTGCGTCAAATACTTCAAGCGCATGGCACCTATTGGTATTTGGCTAGAGATGGAAATTGGTATCACCGGAGGTGAAGAGGACGGTGTTGATAACACTGGTGTCGACAACGCATCCCTCTACACGCAACCCGAGGACATCTACGATGTCCACGCTGCTTTGAGTGCGATTAGCCCCAACTTCAGCATTGCTGCTGCGTTCGGTAACGTGCACGGCGTCTACAAGCCTGGAAACGTCAAGCTCCAGCCTGAGTTGCTGGGCAAGCACCAAGCTTACAGTAGCAAAAAACTCGGTGGCAAGTTCGAGAAGCCTCTCTACCTCGTGTTCCACGGTGGTTCTGGGTCAACCAAGGAGGAGATCAGGACTGCAGTCAACCATGGTGTCGTCAAAATGAACGTTGATACCGGCGAGTCTGTTAGGTTTAGTAATGAATCCAGTCGCTGACGCGGAAACTATCACTCAGATACCCAGTTTGCTTACCTCGCTGGTATTAGGGTACGATTGACCATCAGTCCTGGAGATCGCGCAATGGCTGACCGTTATCTCTCAGGACTTTGTTTTCAAGAAAAAAGATTACCTGCTCACTCAAGTTGGTAACCCCGAGGGCGCAGACAAACCTAACAAGAAGGTTCGTTCTAGCTTATCTTTTATGACATTTCTGTCATTCATCTCTGATTGCAGTTCTATGACCCCCGTGTCTGGGTTCGTGAGGGAGAGGAAAACGCTCTCGGCACGGGTCAAGGAGGCTTGCAGTGACCTCGGCAACGTTAGTGAGTGTCAAATTGAGCTTGATCGTCGATCAGTCATGACGTGAACATCGCCCGTAGACCGCTTGTAAAGAAAGTGCCTGTGAATGCATGTATGACTTAGAAACAGAGTTTCAAGATGTGTACTTCTGTAAATGCTTAGATAATCATGACGCCCGAAAGCAGCCTTGTTGCTATTAATTCAAATCGACATAAACATGTTCGGGATGTTCTGCAGAACTGAAAGGTGACCGTCGTAACTCGTGAACGTATAAAGAGCTCCAGGTACTATCTTGGTTGATGGAAGCATCGGAATTTGACAACTGTGGGTGGCTTCCAATTGGCCGAACTTCTGTTGATTTTTGACAAATTCTTGAACCACTGTTGTAAACCACGAAGTGTACATCAAAACTGCACCACCAACATCCCTGAGGCCCGAGGCATCTCGCCTTGTCTATAGTCTGTAATTCAAAAGATCCTGCTCGACCGGATCCAGTATTGGTTATTGTAACAACATGACTTCCGCTCTGAACGATTTTGGTACGTGATGTTATCTTTACTCGCTCGACCGCGACTCACACTTAACCACGCACAGTCTATGCTTCTTTCCTCATTCCGATCTTCTGTCACCATCGAATGCACCAGATACATTCATCTACGGTCTCCGACAGACAACGCCTGGCAGGCGGTCCATTGCGCTTGAGTCGTCTACTGCTCAACATTCCTCGCGGTTGGACCCACTCCAAGTGATGTTTTGGATCGGGTGCTAATGGTCGTATGGTTCCCTGTGCGCAGCTCTCTTGGGTCACGGGATATAGGAAGGGGGTGCGCCGAAGAAAGGTGCATGTGTTTGGTCTCTCATTGGCCCGTTGCGCAGATGGCTGACGATCAATTCATGCGTCGTGTATGTAGGCTCGGCGGCTGCAACAGCGCGATTCTATGAACTCAAGAAGAGACGAGCTCAGAACAGGCGAGGGGAAAGTTGATCAGGAGGACTTGAGGTATTATCATATGATTTTCTTGGGTTGTATGTACTTCTAGAAGTGTATTGTTTCTTGCACTAGTACTGTTGTTGTTTATGATTGCTGCCGTCGTTTTATTATATATTTATGCTCTCCTTCGAGCCTCCGAAGTGCAGCCCCAGTGAAAACTGGACATTCTGAAATCGGCTTGCAATGCTATGATCTCGACGATACATAGACTGGGCGCTCGTGGATGATGGATGAACGCATAGAAACGTGTCGAGTCCGTGATCGCATTACAGTGCTAG